>NC_054377.1:93765003-94065003 GCF_017654675.1 Xenopus laevis
TTTGCAAACGGAGTGGAGGCAGGGTGTTGTACAGATGTAACTTGGTGCAGGGTACAATAATTGAGCACCAGTGGTTCTTATAATTTACCCAAAGAACATATGTATTGATTAGGAGCATCCACAAAGGAGTGGATAAAGAGCAAGCAGGATCATACAGAACAGTGGGTAGACATATACTCACAGCACCTTTGGTCAGTATCAGTCCCCACAGGGAAGCGAAAATGTACAACAGCAAGTGCTCGGGGTACACCCAGCTTTCAGCCTTTTCCCTAAGTGGAACCTGAAGGGGAAACTCACATCTGTAGGTCTGTACATTTAGTCCCTACTACTGGACAATTGGTACCTGTGATCATAATCCCACTGATAATCCTTGGAGGAGCTTCAAGCTGCTTGGCTAAATAGTTTGTCTATCCACTGGAGCTCTGCTTGCCTGCTTAGGCCAGAGCTAGCACAAAATGGACCATGAGCACATGGCTGCCCAGGATTTTATACTTTAGCACAGTCCCATCTACTGGGCACTGCTTGAACACCAAGGGGCATAGCTTTAAGAATGAGAAGGAAACTGGTCCTGCTTCCAAATGTATTTTAGGACCCAGTTAGACATCTATAACACTAGGGGACTGCCTGCTAAATAATACTGGGAGACTAATTTACCAGTCCCCTACATATTTATTTTTAGATAATAAGATAACGTTTATACACCTTTTCTACATTAGCTCAACTGGAAATATAGATAAGGGTATATTTTTAACTGCTAATGATATGGAACATTACCATAGCCCAAAAGAGGAATTACTTTAAATAAATAATATTTGAGCTCCATGACCTGGAGAAATATTGTGTTGAGTAAAGCAAACTAATAAAAAAGTTAGAGTTCAAATTAGTAGCATATTATGGGAAATGGCCTTAATGAATTTTGGGGATTTCTGGATAACTGCTTCAAGATGACCATTCCCATAGCATAGTCCATTTAACAGAAGCTATGGCATCTAGTACACAATTCAAATAAAATTATTTTTATGTAGTAATGACTCTGTATCCCTTAATAAAAAAAATAATTATTTTCAACATCTTCCTATCTGCCAAGATATTGTGTCATAATATATCAGAAAAACACAATGTTCTTAAAAAAGCCATTTTATATTCTTTGTGGCAAGTACTGTATGTAAGCACAAACTTTAAAAATCTATACAATAATTCTTTCCTGACCCGTGGGCTGATGTTACTTGATGTTTATAATAATGCCATTTGTCACATAATCCATACCTATATGAATAATAAACCTAATGTGCCAAAATGTGCTCATTTTTTGCATTAAAGCTGATTATAGCTGCCTGTTATTCCTTAGCTCACAATATTATTAGATTGTACACAGATCCATCTTCTTTCCCTCAGCGGACACAATTGAGTAGATATTATCCCACAAATGTATCACTTCTACATAGAGCAGGAGAAGACTCGCTACTTATCTGCAACTATGCCCCCATATTTTCCATTAAGGTTGTTGCAGACTCCATTCAGCCAGTCTCTGAAGCATGCAGTTTATGAGCATTCTGTGACATCAAACCATTCACAAAAACATGACAATGCTCTCTTTTTAACAAACAGAGCAATCTATCTCTGAGACCTCCACTCTTAATAACTGGAGCAGATCCATCGCCCACACACTCTGCTTTCTACCAAAGTGCCCAGAGAAATACAGCTAAATGTTTTTTTTTATAACAGACAGCTTACACAAGCTCAGTCGTACATGTCATGAGTTCTAAATATCTTTTTTTTAAGTTTAGGCACTGTTGGGAGCTAACAAGCCCATTTTCCTCCCTATTAACGTGTGCTGCAATTAAAACATAATGAGAAACTTAATTGCCACATTTTTTATAGTGTAGAATGGGGCACACAATGTGAAAAGCATACCAAGTTTGCAGGGTGTGTAGGAATGCTGTAGTATTACTGTTTCAGAAAATATGTGTTGTTTTAAGCCAACATCACACATGGCCCTTTGGCAGTATAAAGAAAGTAATTCAGTGTCACAGCTCATTGTTAAACAGCAAAAAAAAAAATTGGTTTAGGAATTTAGCCGTGTAGTATGCCTTGTGCTAGGTGTTATTATCCCATATTATGCATAAACACTACCTTTTAGCATTATTTGTTTTGGGAAATATGGGGGCAATATAGAGGTTAAAGAAAGCCCCCATTGATGTAACAGGTGTATAAAAGGTAGTGGAGAAGGTATTTTTTGGATACACAATAAGGAAGATTGTATCTAAAACAGTGATCCCCAACCAGTGGTTCAAGAGCAACATGTTGCTCCCCAAACCCTTGGATGTGGCTCCAAGTGGCCTCAGAGCAGGTGCTTATTTTTGAATTCCCAACATGGAGGAAAGTTTTTGTTACATAAAAACTAGGGGTTACAAACAGAACTTCCTGTAGCCTGCTAGTCTACATAGAGGCTACCAAATAGCCAATCGTAGCACTTACTTGCCACCTACCCCCAGTAATATTTTTCATGCTTGTGTTGCTCCCCAATGCTTTATACATTTGAATGAAAAATATGGTGCAGACCCCCAATGTAGAGCCTTGAACTGTTTAAACCATTAAAGTTTGACAACTGGACTTCCTGAGAGCCTCTAAAAGTGTCAATTTTTTAAGTAGCCCAAAAGTGCATTGTTGTATGTGAGCAGTAAATATTGAATTGTGATGAACTGTTATTCATTCTCTTACTGAGGCTTAGGTATCCCAACAGAAGGACTATGATGACTTTGTGTTAGATATGAGCCAGCTAATGTCTAGTGAGGCATATTTAATATACCAACTGCCCATTTCCATCTAGGTAAATACTGTTTAACAATTACTTTTGTGTAATACACATTATTTTAATAGTGGACCCAGTTGTATGTATTGACTCTGATCCTTCCAACTGGGACAAAGCCACAAGGATCCAGTCTCTCCCCACAGTGTCCTGGGTATATTCAGGTTTTTCCTGTAGCAAGTTGAGTGCTATACTGAATGAACCTGGAGACAGTGGACAGTCATATCTGGGGATTGATAGCAATTTCTGTACCAGGCTCTGACTGTAGAGTAAAACATAAGGTTTCCCCTGTGTTTTCAAACCGATTTTCTGAAACTGATTTATTTGTGGCCCTGTGTAGCTCAATTCGTTTTATAAATACTACTGTCAGCAAACATGATGCAATTAAAATTGCATATCACTTGTAGTGTACACAAACTCCAGTATATTTAAGGGTCCATCTTGAAGTGTAGGGGGGTCTAAAGAACATACAAGAAAATAAGCTACATTAGTGTTACAATTTATATGCATATATTGTCATATAGAAACCCTGATGACTCTGTAGTATTTAAACGAGTGTGCTCTCCTGTCCCTTCAACAGGTGTCAGCTTCTGGCTGCCTTGTGATATAGGAAGCTATGACTTGATATGATAAGAGAACAGCACAATTGTGTTATAATGTAAAGGAGAAATGAAACAATGGTTGAATGCTATATAATATTTAAACATAAAGGGGACATGTCACCCTAAGAAATAATTCAAAATCCTATTTTATGATCTAAGTGAAGCAAAATCAACTAGTACTTTTATTATACAGCTTTTTATGTCTGGGTGAAAGGTTCCCTTTAAGCAATAATTCTATTTTTTTTAATTTGCCTTTTTTTGCAATAATACCTTGTACTAGATGGCAACTAAGCTGCAATAATCCATATACAGGCAAAACAATCCTATTGGGTTTATTAGGTAGTTGGGTGAATACTTTTTAGCAAACCTAAGTTATGGTGAAACAAATTATGCAAAGATGCCTTTTCAAGGAAACCCCAGGCCCCAAGCATTCTTTATTCTTTGATTCTTTCATTACATTAAAGAATGTGTAGACATAAAAATAATATAAGACGTTGTGGAATAATATGAGTGTGCGTGGGTTAATATTCAATAAGGCCCCTGCACAGTCTACACAGTGGAGTAAATTGAGCAACATTTTCCTTTCATATGTTGCTCCTTGGTTCTTGCTAAACAACTTGCATATTGGTCTGTATTGTTTGTGTAAAGATATTAAAAAAGGTTCATCATCCCTGAGCATTAAAATTGCCTGTAGTTAAGGCTGATCTTTGATCAGCTCTCTGTACACTCATTTTCGTGAAATGCATCAAAAGATAACTAAAGCTTAAAAAGTCTTAGGCAGTAAATGATGTACTTTATAAGGAGGTTGTTTGTGGGGTTGTTTACAGAATCCTTATGCCCAAAATTCCCCCATAGCTTCTTATCTTTGTTGGAAGGGTCTCTCTGACAGCTTCCAGTGGCCTTGCACATTCTGATTTGCCATCTGTACATGCAGACGAGGAAGAGTGAGGTTAAATTGGTTCAATATATATCAATATTTTAATTAAAGAACCAAACGCTGGTCCCATGTTGGTAAGTAATTATCAAACAGTTTAGGTGTTTCCAACGCATTTTTTTTAAAGCACATGCTTACATGAATATAAAAAATGAATCAAGGCGGAATGCCAATCATTTTGAATGTGTGCTTCACTACTGCACAGTACACTAGATTCTGTTCTAGATTTATAATGCTGTGTTCCTCAGAGGCTCTCCTGGGAGCTTTGAGTACCTTCCTCATACCTTTTATGGGACCTTGACACCTCGGCAGACAGGATCATTCAATTTCATCTTCAGTCAGGGCTAGGGATTCTCTAGGAAGCGTGCTTTGACAACAGCACAGCAACTGTAATATAAATGACTTTAGCTGCTCTGCTGCTCTCCTTTTGGATGCCTAAGTACTCATGCTGCATACATTATTACTGAAAACGTTGGATGCAAATAGCATTGCTTTCCATGTAAACATATGGTATCTAACTGAGCTAAATACTAATCAAAATATCTGCTGCAGGAATGAATTTAAATCAGTGCTGCCCTGCAACTTGCATTTTCCACGAGTCTCCTGGGTAAAGCAGTGATGCGTCTGTTACATGTTAGAGACCTTAAAACGATGAATACTGAGTTGGGCAGAACTGGTTCCTGTCATCTTCGGGGTTCTTAATAGAAATATTTAGCAGTAACAGTGTTACGAACTATATATAAGGCCCCTGCTACTTACTCCTATGGTAACCCAAAACCCAGTGGATTTCCATTAAGCCTCCAAACTCTCCAAACACCCCAGCCCAACACCCAATAGTAATACTGAAAGAATTATGTAAAGGTGAAGTAAACATTTGTTAAACATTTTACAAACATTTAGAAATATGCTTGTTTTTTTTAATGTAAACATAAATGCAATACCTAAACATTTGTAACATGTAAACCTAGAAATGGCAGGCAGATGGACCATTTAAATAGTCAATCACCAGTTAACACAAGCACAGCTAACCATAAGCCAAAATATCTCTGATCACATCTGTCTTAGGGCTTCTTCATAGAGGACACTGAACATAAAACCTGCCTGCCCAACTTCCAGCTTCTGCAAAACAGACTATTGCTTTATGCTAAGACATTGTAACCCATTTATATGCACTGGGTATATTTGCTCCTGAGCAGTAATCCATGGCAAACAATCAGATCATATATAGGCTGGTATACCCCACATTGTGCAGGACAGCTGGAAAACCCCTATTAGGACAATCCTGTATTTTCTCTGACAAAAAGGAGGAAGTTCTGACTACCCTCCAACACCTATGTCCTTTCATTTATTCTCTGCAGAGATGTCTTTGCAAGTACACAAATGTTTACCAGCATGTTTCAAAAGTGCTAGATTTATTTATATATGAGGCCCTTATTTGGAAGCTTTGCTGCATTCTGAATAATGGATCAGGATGAAGGAGACAATATAAAGAATGTTAATTTTATCAATATAGTTGACCTCAATCCAGAGGAGACGTCTTAATGAGCTGCAATATTCTGGAACTAGCTGAAAGGATACTAAATCGACTAATAGCAAGGCAGACATTTGTGCTAAATAGGCTAAATTCAGAGGAAGGACAGAATGCCAGCACAGGGCCTCTGCTGTAGGATATTTATTCAATGATTTCATTTAAGGAAATTATAGAGATTGAGTAACATATTTTGTAGTGAATATTCTGTAAAATGATGACACTAAAATGCCAATGAAAATTGGCAAAGATTCACCAAATGTTATCTTTAAATGTGTTCTTATTTCAGAAACAGTAAATACAAAGATACTGGATTGCATTAAAACCAGTATGTGCTGCAGAAGAAGGAGGCACACTGTGATTTAAGGCATTACAGAAGCTTACTTGGAAGAAAGTGAAGAACTGAGAAGTCAAGCTAGGAATGTAGAAGGCTGGGGACTCAAGAGAAATGATAGAAAGGAGTGGTTCACTCATTCATGAAATAGCCTTCCAGCAGAGCTGAGACATAAAGTTATCTGGCATATAAAGCACTAAGGCAACAAATGGGAAAAGAGTACTTAAACTAAACAAACCAGATGGACCAAATATTTAATGTTTTCTAAATTTTCCAAACCTCTTTGGGGCTGCCACCATATGCTTTTAAAAATGAGCGTCATTCCAATGCTTCAGTGCTGAACAATAATTGGTAAGGCTCCTGGCATTTGGATTGATGTTTGGTTTTAAAGAGGCAGTTTAATCTCAACACAACCCCTTCCCGTCCAAAAAAGTCTTTATTTATACATGTTTTTAAACCTATAGTTTACATATTTACTTGTTAGATACCATTGTGCTCAGCTGACCAATCATGATGAACTAGATTGATTTAGGAGAGCAATTCTTATCATAAATTGTGTTTAGATGCATATTGCACACATAGAACACTGGCTGACAGTTCTCCTCTAATGCTACATGACCCATGGCAAATAATTACTCGGTTCAGATGCTTGCTCAGGCCCTGGTGTATAAGTAACCATGCACATTGCCTTATTAGTAATCAGCCAAGAAACCAGTGGACATTTACTGTAGTTGCTTCAGAAGGAACTAAAGGCCAAATTCATTTTAGGTCTAGCGGGACTCAACCATCATTATTTTTAAATAAAAATCACATCAGAAGCCCCTGTGACATTAACAGGGGGATAGGGGTGCTATTGGAGAGGAATGTTGTTTCTTGAATAAGTAGCATGGTAAATCTATAAACTCTCCTGCCAGGGCTTTGGACAAGTTGTTGGCCAAATTATGTTTTGTACAGTGACATCCTCATGACCAGATACTGCATCTTGGGAAGTGGGGAAAAATGCAAAAATTTAATTAAATAAAGAAAGCAGAAAGAAAGCCCCCTGTCCATTTCAAAGGGAAAGGGAACTGAATTCAAAGTGATGATTAAATAAAAAATTTAGGGGAACAAGAAGATTATATATTGCATTTGACAGAAAAGCTCATTCAAAGTGCACCTTAGGAGTGAAGCTTATTTCCCAGCCATCGAGAGGAAACACTGGTGGGTCCCACTGCACTTCCACTGATGTCTGTGTAACTTCCATAAATTTCAATCCTCGCGGGGACGAAATATCTGAAAACAAGGGAACATGCCAGTGAATGCAGGCAGAGGAAGCTCACACAATCTCCAGCTTAGGTTTGAAACAAGATGTAGGCAACAGACTATAACATATATAGTTAAATGTCATAGTTCACTGAGAAAGGGCCCATGCTGCCCAAAACATGTTGTGTGGATACACAATAAAGCCCTTTTAGCAGTTATTCTGCAGATGTTCTTCGTTCCAACTTTCTAATTAACTTCTGAAGAAACTTGGGACACTGTATTGCATGTACCCTGAAACTATACTGTCAACATGGTTTTACTTTCCTTTACATGAGAATAGCTTAGGTCTCACCCAAACATGAAAGCTCACTGTCATACATGGATAAGTACTTTTATGGACTGATCCATTTCTAACTTCACTCTTTATTCTGGAAATTCCATGATATTTTCTACAGCTAATGGTGGCTCCTACAAAACGGAGCAGTGTTTAAATCAATTAGGAACTTGGCCATGCCTCAATATTACAAGTGCAGACACAAATACCTGAAATTCAGTGATGTGGTGTTCTCAGTTTTAGAAAGTGAAATCAAATGTTTTGGGACAATAGTATGCCCTTCCTCATGCTTTAGTAGAATGGAGTTAACTACCTGCCATTCTGAGTAGTGATAGTTGGAAATCGTACCATTATTTTCAGCAACCATTACCATGCAAATGAGCAATAATAATAAATGAAATATCAAATGAAGGTGTTTTCTCTTACGTGTGGACATAGTTATACTGGCTGGCTCGCTGGTGATATCACTGATGACAGAGCAGACACTGATATTGTAGGTAACTCCAGCCTCCAGCTCCCTGATGGTTACTGAACTCCAGTCTCCTGGGACCCTCTGTTGGAGCTGCTGTTGGGTCCCCCACTCTCCTAGCACTGCCGGTTGGTATGAAATTACATATTCTGTCACTGCGGTTGTTCCTTCCCATACAAGGTCCATCCAATGATCACCAATGGCTGTTACGCTAAAATCCACAGGTGGTGCAACTGTAAGGATATTAAAATGTAAACTTTAAGTTCTTACCATGAATGTTACTGTTCTGGATCCAAAGTAGAAGTTACAATTTAATAGAATCTACCATAGAGAATAAAATGTGGAGCACCTTTTCATCATCTGTATAGCTAATAGTTCCGTTGGTAGGTTTTTATTGTGGCTATCATTCTTCAGAAAAGAATTGGTAAAACAGGGCTATCCCCAGGAATAGTCTGTTTAGATAATGCAAATACCCAGATGTTGTCTCAGCTTATGTCTTGGGACTTGAAAAAGAAATACTACTATCAATTCAGTGCATTTATTCAGCAAAACCCACTGGACAAATACGTTGAAGGTAAAAGGGAAAACGTGTTTAGTACTTTAATGAAAAAAAAAAAAGTGCAGCAAGCACATCTCGAAACTGCACATTTTGTTGGTACCATATCTCAAACTTTAATAGGTGCTCTGTAATGCACTGTGCTTTTGAAAACACATGCAGTATTTATTTCTCATATTTTAAACAGGGAAGGCTTTTCCATCCAGAGATTTATTACCATTGCTGGCTATGTTGCAGCCCTATGCATTTCTGTTTATATAAAACAAAACCATCATACAATTACAAATGTTTTTTTTTGGTCAGTGAGAGAATTATAAGAACACAATTGCTTAATATAAGCCCCATTGATTATCCTCTGTAATTCAATGACAGTGAGACATGCAGACAGTTAAAATGTAAATAAACAAGAAGTGAAGAGAAACACTCCTGCTATTAAAAAAAAATGCCATACTGCAATCCTGGCAGGTATGAAGAGAACTTTTAAAAACAATTTAAAAAGCACATTTGAAGTGATCTTGTCCAACATTTACTACATACAGGAACTACAAGGCAGTAGATTGTAACTGAATTCCTTTCTCTTTATTCTGCAGGACTGGAAAGGACCATGTCACTTTAAATTACATTTCCTTTAAAAAAGATAAAGTTCATGGTTTAATAAACTGGGTCAGTATTAGTAACCTCTAGAGCCCTTGAAATCACCAGTTTCTGCCTCTCCTTTCCCCACTTGAGAGTACCTAATAGGGTTGCTTTTTGATCTTCTGGGAGAGATTCAATTCATTTTATGAGCTGCTCAGCTATTTCCAAAGATCACATCTTAGTGATTCTGTTCAAAAAGATTGGCAGCTTGGACGTACTGAGAAACATTTTTCTCTGAAAGAGCTATTACTTTCAAATGATTGGGTATAATTACCAGCCAAAAAAGTGTCTGAATTGATTTAAAAGGACTCTGGCTTATTCCTTAAATGTATTCCAGAATAAATATGAATATATGGTGCAAATAGTTTTGTTTTTTCTATATGATTTATAAAATTAATTGTTAAAAGCACAGCAGAGCTCTCTAATTCAGTGGCCCCCTGGATGCACCCCAGGAAAAGCAGAGAATATGGCAAGGCTTTGGTGTCTCAGGTGGTAGAAAAGCCTGAAGAAAACCTTGTATCAGCCCATGAACAGGTTTGCATAGGAGGGGCTGTACAATAAAAAACCGCCAGCAATTTTAGCTACAAGGTATATATTTATATATATATATGTATATATATATATATATATATATATATATATATATATATATATATATATATATATATATATATATATATATATATATATATATATAGTGCAGTATTTATGTGTTATTCCAACACCTTATGGGGCAGATTTATCAAGGGTCCAATTTCAAGTTCATAGGAGTTTGTAAAAACCCCCATAAAATCCCATGAACTCAAAATTTGAAGAAAAAAAAAACGATTTTCAAATTACACAAAAAACGAGAAAATTTGAAATCGAAATTTTAAATTCGAATTCGAATATTCAAATTTTCACTTCAACCCTTGATAAATCTGCCCCTATATGTCAGGAATCAAAAAGGGCCCATAGATTTAGTCCAACATTCCAAACAAAAACATCTGAAATAAAGTAAGAAACAAAAAAAGCCTGAATGGAAATGTTAAAAGAGGTATTCCCTGTATAATTGGTATAGGTGGGTACTTACAAACCACTAAAGGCTTTCAGCATACTGTATATAAATCCTCTCCCAATCTGAAAACGCTGTTAATATTTTTAGTTGCTTGCACACTAATGGGGGATTGTAATCAAATTCGTTAATGGTAAAAATGTATGCCTCTGCTTAAACAAACTTTCCTTTGCACAAATGCAATATAATTTTTTCAAACCTGGAAACTGTTTAGAGACCGCTTCCGACAGTGGAAGAAACACTATGAATTTTATAGTGCCAGTGCATGTAATAAAACATCTTACTGAAAAAGTTATGTTTCCTCAAAAAGATTATACCAGCTTCAAGCAAACCTTAAACATGCGCAATTGACATTTGCGATGCAATTAAAGACTAATAAAGAATATTCCATTGTAAAAAATGTGAATTTTTGAGAGCAAACATAACATTTGCAGTAAGAAGTTTTATTACACACGCTGCAAACTGGTGCAAACTATAACATTTGCAATCTGTCTTCCACTATTGGAGCGGTCGCTGAACAGTTTCCGAGTTTGCAAAAGCTTAACTAAATTTGTGAAAAGAAAATATGGCATACATTTTCTCATTGCAAATAGTTTTCCATTGCTGACTTTTATCGCATTCCCCATTAGAGATTGGAGAGTACTCAATAGTGTAAAACATTCTATTTATTAAATATTAATATTGTATTATAATATTGCATTTACAAAACTAGTTCCATGGAGGTCTGGGTCTGTGTGTGCAGAGAAGGGAATCTAAAGCCTGTGTTCCACACAACCAGGAGTCCCTTCCTGGTGTCACACCATTTTTAATGAAAAGTACGTTTTTACACTATTGGGTACGCTCCTATTTCTATATGTTTTCCTATTAAACTGAGGATTGTGGGAGATCTATTGACCTGTCAGAGAGTAGAAGGCAGTTGCAGTTTTATACCTTTAGCTCTGGACAGGAGTGACTACAGTATATAAGAACCCAAAGTGATCCTACACTGCTGGGCATAGGAAGCTCCACCAAACAAAAGCAGTTGTGCAACAGTGCAAGAAAAAAATCTCGAAAAGCAGAATCATGCAACTGCAAAAAGAGTATTCCAGATAGAATCACCCCAAGGTAAGTGAGAAAGAATTCAAAACATGACCACAGTCTGATATAGAACACATGGATGCACTTAATAATCAACTAATGCCGTTGTGACCTTAGCCTGAAAATAAAGGACACCCTGCTGATTGGAGATCTTGTTCATCACATGCTGCACTTGTATGGGTACAGTTCCCTGCAATTACAATAGTTATAATTTGTGAAGATATAGGAAAACACAACCATTCATCACTACCAAATGAGCATTCTGGATCAGTTTCAAACTGACCTATATATTCTTAAAGGATAATGTAAGAGATAATTAAATTTGCTAATGGATATAATGTAACTGTTTCAATTAGGAAAAAATTAGCAATTTTAAAAAAATGATGTTGCCTATTGTTGTAAAACATGTATTCCATGTATAGGCTGAGAAGCATGTAGTTAAGGTTTATTTTGTGCACAACTGTTCTAAGTGTATATTTACAAATGAAATAAGTGGAGGCTGTCACTGTTTGCCTTGGATGAGTAATTCTTTAGAGTCTCCATTATAAGAGTGTAATCTATCTATGACCACATGCTGTTTCTCTAAAGTCTTTACTGAATTCTTCTGCCACAAAAATCTACAAATTAAAATATGAAGAGAAGGAATTTTCTACGCACACAGCAGGATAAGCCTTGCCTTCTCATGGTCTGTACTGTGGTCGGAAGCAGAAATTAAATAAATGATAAACTCTACTTAGATGTAAAGCTTCCTCCTTAATAATGGACTTTGCTCTTTTTATACGACAAACTCGGGTCTACACAATAACGAAAGAAAGGTCAGAAAGACCTGAAATGAAGAGCTTTCCCCTCAGCTTCTTAAATGATAAGAGACTATAATCTTGTAGCACCTGAGTGTTCAGCTTAATACTTCTCTTCTCCAAAGCCATTTCTGTTTTTGTGGAGCTCCCACTGTATATTACTTTTTTTACACTTTCAAAGGACTGATTTCTGAATTATTCATACTGATCACACTGCTCCTCTTTTAGGAAGCATCCCGAGCTTAAAGAACTATAACACCAAAAGAAAATTCTTCATTTGAATTGACATACCGGTTATTTATATTTTTTCTTTGAAGCAGAAGTCCTGTCTTTTACTATATTGTGCTTACTCCACTCATGAGTCCAGAGGTTGTTTCCTAAACAAGCCCTTACTCTGGTGTGTTGTATTGTAAGCATTTCTTGGCACTAGATTCCAGGACTATAAATGCATGTCCAAAGCTCCCAGTAAATAAGAAATTCTGTGGGCTTGGATAACATTGGTACCATCCAGTGCTAGAAATTATAAGCTGACATGAATACATTTACTTGGAATCACAGTATTGGGGAATACTGCACAGATGCCAACCTGATTAAAAAGGATCCAGGAGCATCTTGGCCATGTTCTCGGATTGCCACCTTTCAACCAAAACAAGTCTGGACAGGCGGGGACTTGTGACATCAGTGTGTGGGGTGGGTGAAATAACAAGTGGTGTGATGTTTAGAGGCAGATTTGTGACAATCTGGTGATTGGCTGACCACTGGGTCAGAGTCCAATCTGCATGTCTGATTTTGGAAATCCATGCAGACAGTTTTGAGCGAAAACTTGGCTGTTTAGTTCAAAACCCAACTGGTAAAATCCTACTGCCTTCCCGGCTCCTCTGCTTCACCCAGATATTGGAGGTCTTTGAGTGACAGTTCTAATCAATTCAATGGAGCAGGTCATTTGTTCTAGGTGCAAATAAATAACTGATGGGCTACTGTGAGTGACTGAGTGAGGAAGGCTGAAATCAGGGTGAAAAATACAGGTAAATTGACATGCTTACTGTGGCATCTAGCACAGCAGTATGGTATGGCCCATGTTTATTATACTGTGTAAAATGATAAATAATGTAAAAAAGCTGTGCAAAATAAATGACAAATTCTTCAAGCTGTGTGTTTTATTTTATGCCATCAGTGGAAATCACTCTGGAACAAAAATGGATGGATGGATGCTATATATTCCCATAGTATTTTCAATAGGCTGCATATTTTTTTTTTGAACTATTACACAGAGATAAGTGATTGCTGAAAATCAGTATACGGCTTGATAAGTATGCTGTTTTTAATGCACCGATGCCTGGTGACGTGTGGTGTATTAGGTTGTCGTTATTTTAAACAGTATGATAAATTGGCCCCAATATGTATCTCTACACACATATATGTACATATATTGCACAAGGAGATTTGAACAATTATATTACCACTATAGTAAATACAATGTACAAATTACAAACAATACAACAAATAAGAATATAAATGGTGGGTCACTCCTAACATCCTCATTTACAAGGTGCAACCCTGATTTTTACTTTTATACTTTGCCCTGATTCAACTTGCTGCTTATGCCCTGAGGCTCAACTAATTTGCTCGCCAGCAATTACACCTATAGATTTGTAAATGAGCCTTAATATGGCTATAATGTAAGTGTGTACCCTATATGGGATGCCAGAGTTAACTACTAGCACCATTGTAGTGCTTGCAGAGATTATAGTGTTTTCTGTATTGAATAGTAACACAAAACAATGAACTTCAAATATAAGAAAAGATCTTTGGAATGGACATATTTTCTCAGCAAAATATTAATAATGGTTTAATTAAAAGGAACAGTTATTTTCTCAACCAAGGGCTCTGAAATTTGCTCTTGAGTAATTAACCCACGCTTTACAAACACTTTATTAGTGCTGAAAAGAAAGCATCATTTTCTTAATTAGGGAAAAAACACCCCTTTAATTTGCAACCATCTGGGAAATAACGGATGAGTTTGGGACTGGTGAGTATAAAATTGGTGGACGATGCTCTTGTGTGCTACTGACAAGGATAATGGAAAAGGCCAGAGAATTTGGGGTCAGTTTTACAGTCTTTTTGTGGCTCATTTTATGTTCCACAATACAGCAGCGTGTTACAGAAAGGACAATTTAATTAAACGATGGAGGGATTATTTATTGTATTCATTTGGCAAGCATTTATTTTCAGCCCTATTAGGTTATTGTTGCTTATCTTTTTTTTTTTCATACCTTTTTAAATGACATTCTTACCTAGAAGCCAAATAGTGAAGAAATAAATGTTTCTCTACTGTGGCTCCCCCCTCCCTCAGTTTTGCAAAACACAGGGTTTTCTATCACATGTTTATTGTATAAATGTGAAGTGCCAGGACAGCAAACCCACCTTATCTGCAGATGTATGTGTATTATATGATAAGGGAGCTGCCATACTACATGCTTTGCTGAGTTAAAAAAAAAATTAGACTCCCTGTAGTGGCCAAATATGGCATACTATATAGCTTGAACTAATGGGCAGATTCATTATGAATCAAACAGGGAACAGTATTCTGTTAAAATATGATAAGAGCTGAGTTAACATTTAGGGGCAGATTTACTAAGGGTCGAATTTCGAAGTTAAAAAAACGTCAAAATTCGACCCTCGAATTGAAATCCTTCGAATATCGAAGTCAAAGGATTTTTAACGTATTCGATCGAACGAACAAACGAATAGAAATCGTGCGATCAAACAATTTTTTTTAGCGATCGATCGAAGGATTTCTATTCGACCAAAAAAAAAAGTAGAAAAGTGCTGTGGAAGGCCCCCATAGGCTAACGTTGCACTTTGGTATCTTTAATTTGGCGAAGTATGAAGTCGAAGTTTTTTTAAAGAGACCGTACTTTGATTATCGAATGGTCGAATAGTTGAACGATTTTTACTTCGAATCGTTCGAATCGAAGTCAAAGTTGAAGGTAGTAGTAGCCTATTCGATGGTCGAAGTACCCAAAAAATTACTTTGAAATTCAAAATTTTTTAACTTTGAAAATTCACTCGAGTTTAGTAAATCTGCCCCTTAATAAATACATTCTTCTGTATTTATGATATGTAATACACTATTTGTAAAGTGTTAAAGTAGTACCTCAACGCAATCCAGTTTTTCTAGATTTTTTAACTGCAGGATAGATATCCGGACAATTTTTGGTCAGATATGGGTTAGGTAGGCCATCAGAAAGACCACATACACAAAGCAACATCAATTTTATTTGCCCATAGTTTGATGTTTGGCTAGTTCATGTTCTGTAAGTTTTGCCTTTTTTATTCACCCTATGTCTAACATAAGTCTACAATATATATGACTACAACATTTCCAACTGTCAGTTTGTATATGTAATTGCTATTGAATTCAGCAACTGGCATCTTATTTGTATGTTCTGCACTCCTCAGGTTGTTTTGCCTAATCCTGTTCTTTCAGAAAGAGCCAGTACGTCACTATGGAACTACTTTCAGATAAGCTATTGTTTCTCCTACTGAGTGTAACTGAGGGAGTCACAATGGGACTTGGATTTACTACTGAGTGCCATTCTCATAAATACCAGGGAGCTGTTATCTTGTCACATTCCTATTGCTCTGTTGATAGGCGACTGGGGAAAAGGAAGGGGGTGATATCACTCAGTTTATCAGAGGACAAGTCACACAAGGGCACCTGAGAAATTAAAAACATGTCTAGAACCTTGTCAGATTTCTAAAATAAATATAATATAAAATCTGCTCTCGTGAATTTCAGATTTCAGAGCAAAAGTCTACTGGAGCAGCTCTATTAACTGTTGAAAATGCTTGAAACTTTAAAAAACACATTATTTTTACATGAAGTAGCCATAGTTTATATATCACTTTGATCACCTGTAATCTGTAGGCACCTACAGGTCCTTGACCCTGTTCTTGTCTTTGCCTTTCCTTGCTTGTAGTATCTGTGTTAACATAATCTTAAAACAACCAAATCAGTGACTATTTCTTATCTACCAGGAGCAGGGAGGCATTAAAATAAAGCGCCCCCCCCAAGTAATATCTGGCCAGTGAAAGTTCAAGTTTTCATGAAGATAATGTAGTTTTATTGTACAATATATCACTATATAAGCTACATTGGCAATTTTGTAGTAGCGAGATTCTAGTAAATTGCCCCATTTTGATAAATTACTCTCTGCTACTTTTGTTTGCATCACTGTGGCTGTAGTTCTGCAGTGCACAGACTAAGATAAATTGGTCTTCCCAATTGTAATTTGGTTACTCAAGCTATTTTTGGTTGTTAATTTTTCACTATTCCCTCTGACAGTATTCACAAAAAAACTACTTATTGTTCCCCAAACAGGGTTCGAATATCCTGCATAAATGAAAGAATGTTTGCATCTTCAGTATAGGAAGACACATTGAAGAAAAGGTTTCTGGGAGTCAACGGATGGAGGGATATTGAAAGCTGTTATCATCAGACTGAACTTAGTACTGGTAATTTCCAATAGTTCAAAAGACTGTGGCTATATTACGGTGGTTCTCCATCCAGAAACCTTGCTGCTTTACTTGGTTCCCCTGTTCCATATGCTGAAAAAAGTAGGATGGCACACACTAGTAGCAAATGTGCTAAAACATAGGTGCTTTATTCAGATCTCAAACACAACGTTTCGGAGGTGCAACCTCCTTTATCAAGAACACTTTACTACTAGTGTGTGCCATCTTACTTCTTTCAGCATATTGAACTTAGTACTGGGTTGAGGGCAAAATGACAACTTTCCATGTGCAAAATTAAAAACAAAAAACATTAGGGTTTAATTACGAATGGAAGGGTGCAAAGTACATATAAACAGGTGTTATCCGCCCTGTTTTATTTTACTTTGAACTTGTGTACTCCAGAAGAGGGCACAAGAACCAGTGCACAGGTCTAGCATGGTGTACAGTGTGCAGCAATGTACCAGACATGAGTGCTGGCATTGTTATATTACACTCAATGTGTTTTTTTTAATAATATTCTGCATTCGACAGTTATTGCTTTGTAAATGCCATCTATATTCCCTCTGTATTCCCTATTGAAGATTGCTTATGTGTTTGAAGAAAAATAATCACTACTTTTTTAGAAATAATTATAAATGATAGAAAATTATTTAATAAAAAACTTATATTTCATTCCCTGTTATCCAAAGGAAAGAAATATCCAGAATGAAGCATTGGGAATGTAATAAAAGATATTAACAGAAAAATATGTATAATACTTTATTCCAGGTTTTGAAAACCATGGCACCTCCTCCTCCAATAAATAAAAAACATTGTAAGTCAAGTCTAATTTCTTATTGCAAAGTGCTAAAATGGATGCAAAACTGAGCGTGCAGTGATGTACTGAAATGTGCTTGCACCCATACATGCTCCTAACAGCTTGTGGCAGTTTGAATGTGCACATACTGCAATACATGCATGTACACATACTATGAATTAGCCCCAGCATGGAGGTGGTGGAAATTTAACTTTAAATGTCTTACTATTTAGCATATCCCATTACCAAGTTAAAGGAGTGGGATCCCCACTACCCTCTTTAGGAAAGAATATTTAACAAAGACTGTCCTTCAAGCTCCTTTTTCTCATGCCAGGCATCTCATACTGAGCATCAAACATCCTCGCTTGAGATGTATTTGCTCTGATTAACCTGATGTTGTAGAAAAGTATTAACAATGGGTTATAACATCACAATTTTGATTAAAGCTTTAAAAACCATTACTGACCCAACATACTGCTCCTTTTTAAAAAGTGGAAACCACAAGTCAAATTTTGATGTTTCATGTTGTATCTTGATATTATCATATGAATGAGTTATCAGGTATTGGATCCATTATCAAGAGACCCATTATGCAGAAAGTTCGAAATTATGGGAAGTCTGTCTCCTATAGAGTCCATTTTAATGAAATAACCCAAATATTGAAACATATTTTTCTCTAATAATAAAGCAGTACCTTGTATTTGATCCCAACTGAAATATAATGAATCCTTATTGGAGGCAAAGAATCCTATTGGGTTTATGATTTAAATTATTTTCAAGTACACTTAAAGGAGAATTCAACCCATAACATAAAAAAAACCCTAGGCAGACCCCTCTCTCTCTTTCCCTGTAGCCTACCTGGTATCTGGAGAAAATGCCCCTAACTTTCTACTTACCCCTCGGTGCAGATTCTGTCCTTTGGAGTTCACGGAAGCCATCTTCTTTTCTTCATTTAACTTCAGAAGCAGGCCGTTGGAGTAAAATTCCGGTCCCGAACAACTGTGCATGCACCGAAGTTCATGAAAATTTCCGACATATTTTTCGAAATTTTCATAACATTTTTCGTGAGGAGGGGGGTCTACCTAGGGAAGGGGGGCAGGGTTTTTTTATGTTACGGGTTGAATTCTCCTTTAATGCCCCCTGGGCACAAAACCCCTCCCCCCGCGTCTTCTTCCTGCTTTGACCGGCGTCTTCTGGCGCATGCGCAGTAGGAACAGTTACCGGTATGGCTCTACTGCGCATGCGCCGAATGTAACAAAGTTTTCCCATTTCATTTGTGACATTCGATGCATGTGCAGTAGAGCCGTACCGGTAAATGTTCCTACTGCGCATGCGCCAGAAGACGCCGGTCAAAGCAGGAAGAAGACTCGCGTGGGAGAAGATGGCGACTGTGAACTCCGTGGACAAGACCTGCACAGAGGGGTGAGTAACAAGTTAGGGGCATTTGCCCAGGGGGACAGGTAGGCCAGGGGGGAGGAGGGAGGGGGGGGCAACACAGGGGAGGGGGGAGGGGTTTTGCGCCCAGGGGGTTTCCTTCTCCTTTAAGGTATGGATATCCAAATTATGGGAAGAGCCCTTATCTGGAAAACCCCAGTTCCCCTGATCATTCTGGATAACAGTTGCCATACCTGTATAAATGTTAAGCCACAACATTTTATTTTCCTTACATTTTTTTTTACCAGGCATATAAAATGGGTTAAAATTCTGGGAATAGATGTGCATTCATTTAGTACTCAAATCCATTATAGATAAGTTTAAGTGCTTAGAAGTCTTTTTAAACCAATGCCATAGCAACCACAATTGTAAAGACACTTCTCATGCTTCCCTTGTCTCTCCTGTGATTACACGTTTTATAAACACATTTAAAAATTATATAAAGACAAATCTTGAATGCTTGCTATAACTTGTTTTTCCAAGACACGCTTGTTGTACAGAGCCAACTGCAGCCCGGAAAAAAATAGCATTTTAGCATAATAAAGTATAGAGTGTTGTGTTTTGAAATATTGATTTTTTTCTTTACCCTACAATTCTGCTGCAGTTGGTTAATAGAAATTCACTACAGGATCTGCAACTGCAAACCCTGCATGCTTGTACTGAGGGGAACAAGATGAGTGTGTCTGATTACTCTGCTACTCTAGACTGCGCTGGTTAAGTATTACTGAGCTGTGCGTGTATTAGGAGAGCTAAAGTAAATACATTTAAGGCCCTAAGCTATTTGCCATAAACCTAGATAAGAGGAAAGTCTTCTCCATGCTGTTTTTGTGGCACTTACCATACAGAATGCAAAAGGGACCTTTAAAGAATGTACAATTCCTGCTGAATGGTGCTTAGTACTTGGGAATAAAATTGCTGGAACATATCGTCTCTGTCTATAAGCTACAGGCAAGCCTAAGGCATTATCTCTGCTGCAGAGATACCCATTGGAACCCAGTACTATCTATGTACCACAACACCTACTTCTTATATATGTATAACACCTATTGGAAGTTGGACAGCACCCAAAAATTGCCACATCACTTTAAGTCAAACTCATCTTCTGACAAAGATCAATGCAGCTTTAGAGCATTTTCACAGGTATTGGATCTGTTATCCAGAAAGCTCTGAATTATGCAAAGGCTGTCTCCCATAGCCTTCATTTTATCCAAATAATCCAAATTTTATAAATGATTTCCTTTTTCTCTGTAACAATAAAACAGTTCCTTGTACCTGATCCTAACTAGGATGTAATCATTATTATCAGCAGAACCAGCCTATTGGGTTTATTTAGGGGCCCATTTACTTAGCTCGAGTGAAGGAATAGAGGAAAAAAAACTTTCTAATGTTTTTTTTGGCTACTTCGACCTTCGACTACGACTTCGAATCGAATGATTTGAACTAAAAATCGTTCGACTATTTGACCAATTGATAGTCGAAGTACTGTCTCTTTAAGAAAAAACTTCGACCCCCTAGTTTGCCACCTAAAAGCTACCAAAGTCAATGTTAGCCTATGGGGAAGGTCCCCATAGGCTTAGCAATCTTTTTTTGGTCAAACAAAAATCATTTGATCGATGGATTAAAATCCTTCTAATGAAACAATTCGAAGGATTTAATCGAACAATTTTTCATTCGATCGAACGAATAGCGCTAAATCCTTCGACTTCGATATTCGAAGTCGAAGGATTTAACTTCGACAGTCGAATATCAAGGGTTAATTAAAACTCGATATTTGACCTTAAGTAAATTTGCCCCTTAATGTCTACATGATTTTCTACCAGACAACGTATGAAGATCCAAAGCTAAAAATACAAGACTCATGCTACCAGTAGAAAGGATTAGTAGAAAATATTTCTGAAGTTTAGAACTTAATGAATATCAACATATTTAAACCTCCAACTTACCTTCTGAACAATCCTGCCCACTGTAGCCTTCTTCACACTGACAGACTCCATCTTGGCACAAGCCGCGCCCACTGCAGGCATTTATACACCACATACGCCCACAGTCCTCTCCTGCAAATCCATCCTGGCAAACACAAGTCCCATTGGCACAGCGTCCTTTCCCCAAGCAATCACCAGGACAGCGTAGCTCTGTGCAACCTAGGCCAATGTATGGATCTTGGCACACACACTGTCCATCTTGGCATAGCCCATGTGGGCTGCACTCCTCAGGGCACAACAGATCTGTACACCATTCCCCTGTGAAATCTGGCTCACATACACACATCCCCTCTATGCAGGTTCCTCTTCCAGAACATCCCAAAGGGCACAGAGGCTCCGAGCAGTTCTCACCACCCCAACCTTGATTACAAATACACGAGTCTACAGTGAAGTTTCCATGTCCACTGCAAGGTGGTGCAAACTCTGTGAGACCTGTAGAAATGGAAATTAATGGAATTAAAATGGAAAAAATGATGATTTTTTGTACATTAGTTGGTGTAAAATGGTATTTGCTCAGCAGATATAATTAAAATTTGCTTAAAAATACATTATAATAAAGTTAATATTTGTAGTGGGGTATGGATTTAGTCTTCCTCTGTGCCTGTGAGTTCTTAAATACGTTTAATGGCTTTAGACAGAGAACTAGTCTGTGTAAACATGGGAGGAATGGGATTGCAGCTTATCCAAATAAAAGAAATACAAAGGAAGAAGTCGAGTTTGAGTTATCGCACAATAACAACTTTTTCCTATTGTCTCACAAAAGACTCCAAAACACATTAAAATCTCTAAAATCATTCTGTTTGGCTAATTATAAACAATCATGTGATTGGTTGTTATAGTTTCCTGGACCTCTAGCAATCTTTGTTCTTGCTCTTACATTATTCCCTTATGCTTGTTTGGACATACGTTACTGTACTTTTGTCTGTTACAGATTAAAGTACTTATTTACTATAGGTATGATTTTAGGTCCTGAACCGCCAGCTTTGCGCCATGATCGGTTCCCATAATAACAGAACCCTTAAAGATTTTAGTCCTATCATTTCTTTGATTGAAATTAGTAGCATTCCTATTTGTTGAAAGTATATTCAATAGCATTCTTTTTTCCAGATGTAATTAATGATATTATAATTGAAGGCACATCTGTTACAACATTGTCTGAGTACATGTCCCCTGGCCTAACACATGTTCAAGGCAACTCTTTTGGGCTTCCTTCTAAAATAAATGATTAGAATTGTTTTACTGATGTGCACAGGAAGGGTATGAAACACATGTTCGTATTCTTTAAACAGCCCCTTGCTGGAAAATGTTTGAATAACACATAAAGTAATATAACAAGTGCAATCCCATATGGTGGTGTAATCAAGGTACTATTAGCATCCAATTGAATCAGTGTCCTGAGCCATTTTGGCATTTTCAGCAATGATTTTAATTTATTATTAGTGTTTCAACTTCCATTCTATTCTGCTTCACAATCCGTGTGTTTCTTAGTAGTCTCCATTAATTCAGCTAAACATCCTCTTTAACAGATAACTATCCCTGACAATCCCCTCTCTCTCGCTTAGCAACAGTTGGTGCTTTTTTTATTCTTTTATTTTATTTAAGAGTTATGTTCATGGGGAAAATATTTAAATGCTAGACAAGTATTAATTAGTCTGACAAGTTTGTTTTCCATTTCAGTTCCCCTTTACACCCTTGTGCTTTGCTCCTGCGTTTTTTTAAACATAGTTTCTCCTTATGTAAATCTAGCCAAAAACCTCTTTGCCCCATCCATCATGCTTTCATTGATGTCTACTTTTCTAAACCTTTACTTGACTGCAGAGTGTGACCCCTTGTGCTACCCCAAGATGATCTGTCAAATAACTTGTAGGAAACTGCAGATTCTTTTAAACAGGGAATGAGTAAAAAGGATATATAAATCATGGGTACAGATAAGCAATTATAACAATTTTCTTTTAAAATAAATACCTTAGTTAAAGCAAATTAGTATTTTTTTTACTTCAAGAACAAGAGTTTCTCTGCCTTAATAATTAATGAATAGCAGAAATTTTTGACAAGTCACATGTCTGGAACATATATTGCATGCAAAACATGTCACCATATAAAAATTTGCATGGGACATTCCTTACAGGTGGCTTACCATACACATATTCATTTTGCAGTTCTGGAGCATTCCCAATGTAGAAAATAGATCCTGTGCAATTTTCATTTTACACTTGATTTGCTTGAAACTACACAAACATTTGGGTAAGTCCATTCCTTTCTGAGTCCTGTGAACTGGGACTGTCCCAAGTGAATATAGATAATTGAGAGGGGGAGTACACTTACTATACAGGAATGCTTTTGATTGGAGCAGAACACATGCCATGGGCCACAAGCTCTGCCTATGAGTAAGTGTCTGAGACACGAAACGCGTAAGGCTCCATGTGTACAAAATAAACTTTAACCCTTTTAAACGTCTGTCTGGAAGACTGCTCTTTGAGTGCCTGCTCTACTACAAATACGGTTTTGATCGGCTCCCTCAGCTGAAGGTTCAGGGTGGTGCGCCTGGACCTCTTCCATTACTTGGTGAGTCAGTGCCCTGAGACCTCTTTTTTGTATCTATCTACAAGCTCTGCAGCTCTTAGAATTTACTGTTGTGCTCAATCAAGAGATTAAAGCTGAAACATAAAACTCTAAATACATGTATGGGATCTGTTATATGAAAACCTGTTATCCAGAAAGCTTCAAATTACTGAAAGGCCATCTCCCATAGACTCAATTTTATCCAAATATTCCAATTATTGTACTTGATCCAAACTAAGATACAATTAACTTGTATTGGAAGCAACTGGGTTTATTTAATGGTTATATGATTTTCTAGTAGACTTAAGATATGAACATCCAAATTACAGAAAGATCTGCTATCCAGAAAACCCCAAGTCTCAAGCATTCTGGGTTTCAGACCCCATAACTGTATTAAAATTAAATATTTTATATATTAAAAAAATGTTTGTTTGTAAACATTATTTTAGTATATAGTGCTCCTGTGACTACTGTGAGGATATTTTGCTTTTCACTAAATCTGGCAGATATGTCTCCTTTAATTTTTTGCAGATATCTGCTAGTGAGCGGAAGCTCTTGTGAGCAGGACTAACTGTTCCCATTTATATTCTGTAACCCTTGTTTGTTTTATTATTCTAAGACCCCTGTTTTTTATACATTTATGTAAAGCTATGCTTAAATTGCTAACACTATATAAATAAGTGGTGATGATGGTACTGATATATATATATAGATAGATAGATAGATAGATAGATAGATAGATAGATAGATAGATAGATAGATAGATAGATAGATAGATAGATAGATAGATAGGGGTTTATTTGTGTCAATTGTGTCAAGCTGAAGGTTGATACTATTAATATTTTGATGAATTGTAATTCAGAGGATGCAACTGACAGAGGAAGTGCCTGTTTTGTGTACTCAATTAATGTGATATTGGAAATGTTTCACTTAAAAATATATATGTTAAAAGGTAAAGGAGATGGAGTACCCAAGAAAATGGATCATGGCTGTGGGATAGCAAGTATAGAAGCCAGAAGAGGTGCCTATAGAAGCAGTGGGTATGACAGTACTTAAAAAGAGACTGTTTCTGTGGGATAGTGAGTATAGAAGGGAGAGATGGTGCCTATAGTAGCAGTGGGATAGGGCTGTGGGATAGCAGGTAGAGTTGAAAGAGGTGTGGTGCCTATAGTAGCAGTGGGGATAATAGTGTCTGAGAAGGGACCATGGCTGTGAGCTAGTAAGTATAGTATGGTGAGATGTTGCATGTATCAGATGAGATAAAATGATCTGGGAAGGTACTTAAGTTGTGTGATAGTAAATGTGGTGGCAACAGAAACAATTTATATAATTTCTGGTCAAATTGCTGTCCTTCATTTAATGCCCTATGCCAAATGGCAACTGTACACACTCTGCCACCAACCTTTTACTTCTAATCTCATGACTACAAACATATCTAATACTCTTAACAATGATAATCCTAACTATAATTTTAATGATATATTAATATTAAGTGCAAAAATGATAATAAAACCGTGGCTTCTGCAAAGCTTCACTGCCCAAGAATCTAGTACTGAGGTGCCATCTATAATAATTTCTTTTAAAAAAAAATATTTTTTCATTAGTAACCTAGGTTCAACCTATTAATAATCATTATATTATTGGTTTACCTGTAGCCTCTGCATCTTGACATTCTCTGTCATTACAGCGCTCCCTGAGCAGCATCACCTCTCTTTCCAAAGCTTCAATCCTGCTCAGGAGATGCTGCACAGCTTGAGGTGTAGTGTAGCACTGGCATAACCTCTGGGGGACATGTATGCTGTGTGTAAAGGTTATTTGGCTTTCAGCATCTGCAGTATTCTCTGTTTGCTGAGTAACCCAACTCCCATCTTCGGGAGTTTCTGGTTCAAGTGTACAGGGGAAGCTCATGGGAACATTAAAGTTATAGACATGGTTGAAGACCATAGGTTGCTTCTTGTTATCAACTCCATGATCAGTCATGTTTCCCCCTTCATCCACCTGTATGTCCAGTCTTGGTGTTTGGCCTGCTATCTCACATTGTGAGTGTCTAGTTAGGCAAGCCAACAAGATGAGATGTACTCCCACTTGCAGAGGTCCTAAGGCACTGCTCACACCCTCACTCCCCATCTTCTCAAGATGATGGAGGCAGTATTAAACCAGTATGGTATCCAGTTGCCTGTAACAAATAAAAAAAACTGCATGTTATAATCCATCTTCATTCTGGACCATAAAAATGTATCTATCTTTCTATATTATTGTATTGTAGATACAATCCACTTACAAAAACAGAATTTTCAAATATGTTTTTTTTTTTTTTGCGATGACATATTCTTATGAATTGTGTCTGTGGCTTATTGCATAGGGGATAAAAGAAACCAGAAGCAAATCATCCTAAGGCAGCATAAAGACTAAATAGACCCCTAGTTGTCCATATTACAAATAGGAAAAAAATAAACAACATCAAACTTTTTCACACAACAAAAGCAAAGCATTTCTACCCTTTATGAATTCAGATTTTGCTATACTTTGAGGTTGCCGCAGCTGCCACATATTATGATGTGAGGTTGACAGGGAAAAGTCCTGTACAGCAGAGATTTTAATGAGGAACAGTTTGTTCCCCAAATGCCTTTTATTTCACCTACAGTATCTTCCTCAACAGCTAGAGGACTGCAGGACCGGCGTTGTTAATCTAAATGCTAACACATCCTGTAACATTCGCAATTATTTTTCACTTTCAATTGATGTACTGTTTTTAGCACCTGTCAGGAGTCATTTGCCTTTGCACATCTTAATGTTTGTATTTCCTGAACAGAAGAATAATCAGAAAGTCTTTAGGAAGCTCGCAAAGAGCTAAGGAGCACATATACATTTTCATTACACAGTCCAGAAAGTATCAGACAGTTCGTCCTTATGCCACTCTTATTTGTCCAAAAATTGCCTCAGGCTACTTTCGCTCAAATGTAACTTGTGTAATGCTTTTGTTAACACTTTAAAAACACTCCCAAAATAAATACGGTCTGCCCCTGGCTAGAACATGGATGGAGGAGGTATCAGTAAGTTATGTCTGAACATTTAGTGTGCCACTGTAGGCACAAGAACAAAGTTTATTAAGCAATCATGCAATTAATACTTCTGTAGAAACACAATAAATAACAACACTCAAATTCACACCACACATACCAGTACAGGTATAGAAAGTTACAAATTACGGGAAGGTAGACTGAATTTTATCCAAATAGTCCACATTTTTTAAAATGATTTCCCTTTTCTCTGTAACAATAAAACAGTACCTTGTACTTGATCCCAACTAAAGGTGGCCATACAAAGCCGATAAAAGCTGCCGACAGACCAAGTCGGCAACTTATTGGCCCATGTATGGGGCCCTCCGACGGGCTTCCCCTATCGATATCCGTCATCGCCAAACGAGCGGATCTCCCCGTGTATGGCCACCTTAAGATATAATTACTCCTTATTGGAAGCAAATACAGTCTCTTGGGTTTATTTAATGTTTGAACGATTTTCTAGTAGACTTAAAGGGATACTGTCATGGGAAAAATGTTTTTACAAACGCATCAGTTAATAGTGCTGCTTCAGCAGACTTCTGCACTTCATTTTTCAAAAGAGCAAACTGATTTTTTTCTATTTAATTTTGAAATCTGACATGGGGCTAGATTGTTAGTTTCCCAGGTGCTCCCAGTCATGTGACTTGTGCTCTGATAAACTTCAGTCACTCTTTACTACTGCACTGCCAGTTGGAGTGATATCATCCTCCTACCTTCCCCCAGCAGTTCATCAGCAGAACAATGGGAAGGTAACCAGCTCCCTGGTAGATAAAAGAATAACACTCAGTAGTAAAAATCTATGTCCCACTGTGACTCCTTAAGTAACATTGAGTATGAGAACCAATAGCCTGTCAGAAAGCAGTTTTCTGCTCTTTCTCTTTCTGAAAGAACATGTCCAGGAAAATTAAACTAAGATGCCTCCTACAGACCAATATTACATCTACACTTGTTGGGTTAGGAGTGACATTTTACATGGTAGATTGAAACATTTGCAGTATTAGTGTAATTTAGAAATAAAAACTACACCATAAAAATAATGACAGAATCACTTTAAGGTATGAATATTACAGAAAGATCCATTATACATAAAACCCCAGGTTCCAAGCATTCTGTATAACAGGTCCTGTACCATTCTAATCACAATATGAAACACTTCAGGAGTACTTCCTATCAAAGCGCTAACAATCTACATTATTATTATCACTGAAAATTCCCTGGAACCTTTAGTGTTTACTCTAAACAGCCCAGTCTTGTGCTCCTACATCACCCCTACAAAACTACTAGCCTGTGTGCTGGTTAGGCCTTAATCATTGGTTCCCCAGCCCAAGCTTACTCTTCACTGGAGACTTCTTTTCAAGGATCTGTATACTGAATCTTCCTCCATCTTAAAGGGATTTACTAACTTTTCCCCAGACTTTTATGCTATTGTAGTTGATATCTGACCCTGCCTGCCACATGGAGCTAACCTGACCATATAGGTTCTTTATATCTGAAGCTAACTTAAACTAAAAATACATGATCCATTTTCTTCTATTTTCTCTACAGGAATAATCAAAAAATCCACCCACATGGCCTTCAGACAACCCCATTGCCATTATGGGCACCTTAAGGGAACTAGCCCCATTTAGCATTGCATGCTGCTAGCAGACTGCATAAATGTCAACACATACGCACTATGCAATATGTAAATATGTAAAGGCTTGAAATGGGAAATTCTGACTTTCTAAATCTCCATGAAAAGAGAAACCACTTTTAGAGTGAGAATTGGAGAGAACTTTTCAAGATAATCTTGAAATTATGTTTGTATTCTTCAAAACTGATATTTTACTATATCTCTACATGCCCTACGTGTGGGGTTGTTCACCTTTGCATCAACTTTCAGTATGATGTAGAGAGGGATATTCTGAGACAATATGCAATTAGTTTTCATTTTTTATTATTTGTGTTTTTTTGAGTTATTTAGCTTTATATTCAGCAGCTCTCCAGTTTGCAGTTTTAGGATTCTGGATGCTAGGGTCCAAATTACCACGGCAACCATGCATTCATTTGAATAAGTGACTGAAATATGAATAGGAGAGGGCCTGAATAGAGAGTAGAGTAATAAAAAGTAGCAATAACCATACATGTGTAGCATTACAGAGCATTTGTTTTTTAGATATGATCAGTGACCCCCATTTGAAAGCTGGAAAGAGTTTTAAGAAGAAGACAAATCATTTAAAAACTATAAAAAATAAATAATGAAGACCAATTTAAAAATTGCTTACAATTGGCTATTCTATAGCATACTAAAAGTTAACTAAAAGGTGAACCACCCCTTTAAGGGGAGCCTTGCTTAAGGCTGGACTTTCAAGTGGGGCTTAAACTAAAAAGTTATTTCAGTTTTTTTCAGAACCAGTTAAAGACACAGCATGCTGTTTTCACTAAATCTAAATTCTGCTACAATTTCTTTACACAGAGGAGATGTAATGATGTTATCACTTTTTCCCCTGGCTGACATAATTGCCTTCATTTTCCAAAGTGTTGTCTGGACCCATATATCTGACAAATATGTTTTTGCTTCTATTTGGATATGCATAAATCATGTCCTGTTGCTGAGCCCAGTGGACATGACTGAATGCTATCAGAAGTAGTAATTACCCACACTGCTTTTCCCACCTACTGTATGACCAAATATCTTTTGAGCATTTTAACAAGCAGCATGTTATTCTAGTTTCACAAAATGAAATAGATCTTTTCCAATGCACACCATGTCCCACGGAGCATGATTACTATCTACTGCCATAAACACTTTGGTGGCCTTGTCTTTCTCAGCTGCAATCTCTTGCAAGTGGACAAAATAACAAAAATAGAGGAGTAAGAATTTGCGCATGGAGAACATACTTTATAACTCTATGTCTGTCATGTGTGATCTGAAGGACCGTGACATGGCATAAGGGAAAATGATTACAGGATCCAAAAACAGCAAAATGAAATTATTGGTTGCACGTGGGGGAAGGATATATGCACCTTTACACGCCCTTGATGGTTAGTACTGTTAGTACTATGAAGGATATATATATCCATTTCTTCTTTTAGACAACAAAGTAAGGAACTGGGAAGTAAGGTCTGAGATTGAAAGCCTATAGCTTTAACAGAATTGGGTCAGGTGGGCAAGTGAAAGCAGGAAACTCTAAACCCCCGACTGGCAAGCATTTCCCCCTACCTGTTACAATAAAATGTACTGCCCTAAACCCCCAACCAATACTGTACCACAATCCTTGTGTATCATGGGGCAGATGGGAAGAGCAATGGTGGCAAAGCAAAATGCTCATGCATGTCACTTCTGGCACTGCGACCCATCACCCAGACATAAAAAGCTGTATAATAAAAGTTGCTTTCAATTTAAATATGAAGCCCACATTTTTTTTTCTATTAAAATACCCATATCTGTTGTAAATATGTCTCAGCTGTTAATCATATATTGCCTGCCCTTTCTCTATGCCTTAAATTTCTGGCCCATTTTGTCTCCGTGCGAATCTCAACCACTGCTTTCCCCTTCCTTACTAAGTCATATGCCCCACCCTGCACGCTCAACCATTGGTCTGAAAAGTCAAAAAATCACTGTGTAAAGGCCCCATGCACTGGATTATGCTAGGTCAGAATGATGCCTTTTTTTTGCACTTTGCACACTGCAATGGGGCATTGTAAATATTTTTTTTTTCTAGTCAATTGAATTAAAAAAATGCCACTTAGAAAACATAAATATTTGTGTTTGTTTAATACCATAAGCCAAAGAAAGGTACAGTGATAGTTGTTCTTCAATTTAAACAGTATGTTGGACAGATGAAACAGACTTGCTTCATGAAGAAGATTCTATGTATTTCATCTTGTCCTTGAATGTTAGGAGTAATGCTTGCAGCAACCTGGCTACAACTCACACAGATGTACCCTGATATCTCTGTACATAGAGAACATCTGCTTGGGAGAGTTTTTACTTCCCTGCTCTCCTTCACATAAACTGTACAGTACAAATGGCTGCAACCAACCAGCGACAAACTGCCAGTGCAAGCTGGCATATAGAATAACAGGAGCTGAGATGCTCATTACAAGCTGCCTGAGGGGGAGATGCTCTGTTACTGAGAATAATTAGCTTCTTGGAATCTCTAGTGTTTCCAGTTCCAGAGGAAGAGGCCATGGGCAAACTTAGGCTAATGAGCATAGATTTGGGAAGATATTGGGAAGATGAGGGATGTTTGTGATAACATGAATACAGAGTAACATAATGAATGAGGAATTCTTACAGATAATACCAGATACTAACCCCAGGGTGCAGGCGTGATATGCAATGACAAGCTGGACAGGAGTGACAGGAGAGAGACACACACAGCAGTCACTGCACTGTTAGGACGGGAGCAACTGCACACCCAAAGGCTTGTGACAGGCATCGAAATGTATATCTCGTCTAGGGAGCTCATGACAGACAAATTATGGTCTGGGCTGAACACAGCAGCATGTCTCAGCAAGAACAAATGCAAAAGATACACAACAGGGCTAATCTCAGCGACAGAGTTTGGCAATGATTAGGTAGTCAGCCATGGGTACTAGTATTTTGATTAGTCATTCAAACCGATATTATCATGTATTCTTCAAAACTCAGTCAGCAAACTCATGGTTTAACTACATCATTCATCATCTTCCAGCAACTATGCTCAGGTCGTTCCTTTTAAAAGGAGTGACATAGTAAGCCAGAACCAAGTGTCTAGATAAAGTTTCTTCCATCTTTAAGTCTTTATTAGTAAATCTGACAAATTTGCAGTCAGTCTTTTTGGAAGCATGAATAGTTCTTTCTTCTTTATTGTTAGGCATGGGCATATGAGGCTGCCAGTTAGGAAGAAGCCACTGTCAAATATTAAAGTTTTTGTCTGTTAATTAAAGGATTTAAGTGCATTGTGTGTCATGTGAGCCCTTAGATAAATCTTGTACATGCACCTCAGATCTTTATCTTCTCTCTTCTACCTTTTTACAAGCTGGTGTCACCTTTTAACTAAAGGGAAAAGTGTTAATTAAGGAATTATATAAGTGAGTTTAAGTTTCTTTGGTAAATGTTTTTAAAAACAAATAATGATTTTCCATTTCACCTCTTTCTACACAAGGGAAAGTAAAGATTAAATTTATTAGGGTTCAACAAAGTACTGCAGTAGGAATGACTGTGAGTGACACTTGGGCTATGACTGGTTCCAATTGATGTGGATCTCTCTCCCCTCCAATCAATCTTAAACTCTGCTACCAGGATCCTTCTGCTGTCTCCTAAAAGGGAACCTGCTCAACCCCAACTAAAATCTTTAGCATGGCTGCCTGTTAAGCAAAGGATAGCATATAAAACCCTTCTACTAACATTCAAAGCCTTTCACTCCTCCTCACTATATTTTTCTCTTGTCTCACTGTATGTTCCTGATCATCTTCTCCACTCCTCTCAGATCCACCTCTCATGTCAAACCCTTCTATCTTGCTGCTCCTAACCTCTGGAATTTACACCTTAGACATGAGCGGAACCAATTTTTGTATGTCACTACTTGTATTAATATAGGTACAAAACAAAGATAAAGTGATAAGCGAATGGGCACTTATAGCAACAAGTAACCAGTCTACTCTTCAAAGCAAGCCAGTTTGGGAAGTGGCAAAAAAGTAACTTTTTAATTAAACCGTAACTTTTTACGCATGATCTGACAGATTTTGCCAAGCTTGCTGATATTATTAACAGTTAAATAACAGCTCGAGTGCCACAGAATGGACACGAGTGCAATAAATAATGCAGTCACTGAAATGAAGTTGAAGTCAGCACTCTCCCTCTAGTGTAAAGAAATGGAACTGTAGTTAGACAATTTTTTAAAAAAAAAATAGAAATCTGTATTTCTTATATGTGATTGGCACCCACTTATTAAGGTGTTAATTATGTTAATACTTAATGCTAAAAAACAAAATACACATTCAGATTCAAATTCATTTTGGTAAATGCAGAAACAATGCACCATTAATTGTGTAATGGAAGCTAATTTTCACAGATGAAAACATGCAATTTCCAGTTACATAGTTACATAGTTACATAGTTAAATTGGGTTGAAAAAAGACAAAGTCCATCAAGTTCAACCCCTCCAAATGAAAACCCAGCATCCATACACACACCCCTCCCTACTTTTAATTATATTCTATATACCCATACCTATACAGGTATGGGACCTGTTATCCAGAATGCTCGGGACCTGGGGTTTTCCGGATAATGGATCTTTCCATAATTTGGGTCTTCATACCTTAAGTCTACTAGAAATTAATTTAAACATTAAATAAACCCAATAGGCTGGTTTTGCTTCCAATGAGTATTAATTATATCTTAGTTTGGATCAAGTACAAGCTACTGTTTTATTATTACAGAGAAATAGGAAATAATTTTTAAAAATTTAGATTATTTGGCTAAAATGGAGTCTATGGGAGACAACCATTCCGTAATTCGGAGCTTTCTGGATATCGCTTTTCCGGATAAGGGATCCTATACCTGTACTAACTATAGAGCTTAGTATCACAATAGTCTTTGATATTATGTCTGTCCAAAAAATCATCCAAGCCATTCTTAAAGGCATTAACTGAATCAGCCATCACAACATCACCCGGCAGTGCATTCCACAACCTCACTGTCCTGACTGTGAAGAACCCCCTACGTTGCTTCAAATGAAAGTTCTTTTCTTCTAGTCTAAAGGGGTGGCCTCTGGTACGGTGATCCACTTTATGGGTAAAAAGGTCCCCTGCTATTTGTCTATAATGTCCTCTAATGTACTTGTAAAGTGTAATCATGTCCCCTCGCAAGCGCCTTTTTTCCAGAGAAAACAACCCCAACCTTGTCTATCCTCATAATTTAAGTCTTTCATCCCTCTAACCAATTTAGTTGCACTTAGTCTCTGCACTCTCTCCAGCTCATTTATATCCCTCTTAAGGACTGGAGTCCAAAACTGCACTGCATACTCCAGATGAGGCCTTACCAGGGACCTATAAAGAGGCATAATTATGTTTTCATCCCTTGAGTTAATGCCCTTTTTTATGCAAGACAGAACTTTATTTGCTTTAGTAGTCACAGAATGACACTGCCCAGAATTAGACATGTTATCTACAAAGACCCCTAGATCCTTCTCATTTAAGGAAACTCCCAACACACTGCCATTTAGTGTATAACTTGCATTTATATTATTTTTGCCAAAGTGCATAACCTTGCATTTATCAACATTGAACCTCATTTTTCAGTTTGCTGCCCAGTTTTCCAGTTTAGACAAATCACTCTGCAAAGTGGCAGCATCCTGCATGGAACCTATAGTTCTGCACAATTTAGTATCATCTGCAAAAATAGAAACAGTACTTTCAATGCCCACCTCCAGGTCATTAATAAACAAGTTGAAAAGCAAGGGACCTAGTACAGAGCCCTGCGGTACTCCACTAACAACACTGGTCCAATTAGAAAATGTTCCATTTACCACCACTCTTTGTAGTCTATCTTTTAGCCAGTTCTCTATCCAGGTACAAATACTATGTTCCAGGCCAACATTCCTTAATTTAACCAGTAACCTTTTGTGTGGCACTGTATCAAATGCTTTAGCAAAGTCTAAGTAAATCACATCCACTGCCATCCCAGAATCGAGGACTCTACTTACCTTCTCATAAAAAGAAAGTGATGTAGTCCAAAAGATATAAAGCCATATTATGAATGGTATAATTTAAAGCAGAGGTTCACAACTGGCCATGGGGTCCAGCCTGAAGGCCACAAAGATTGACACTGGGGACAAAGACCAGTCTGTAGCTAAATTAGGGTGAGATTTGGGACCACAACTGTCCAATATATTTTTGGAAATATTCACGAAACAACAGTATTTTCAAATATCTACCCAGAGTTGCACTGGGCCGGCGGGACACCAGGAAAAAACCCAGACCCCATTCCAATAGCTGTTCTGGAGATCTCCCTTATCCCCAATAGGGGCCACAAGGGAACAGATACTCGTGAAGGAAGGGGGTTTGCACAACCACTATTAAGATTTCAGGATTGAGGTGGTGGGCCCTGGGGTATGTGGGGATCCCAAGGTTGCAGCCCTGGTGGGCCCAGGGCCCGCAGTCCAATGCTGCATCTTTATTATAAGCTAAGGGGTGCACTTGAATACAAAAGTAGCTTTGGGCCTTCTAGGGGCTACCTCACCATAACACATGTCAACGACATACACATGCAATCTGAAAAACAGGATCAATATACATAACTATATTCACTGTTTCTCTTGCATTTTTTGCATGAATGAAAGAAAAAGAATGATAAAGAGTATGGAAGGTCTAAGAGTATGGAAGGTCTCTATTACAAATAAAGATTGACCAAGTTGGGATTTTTTACATAGGAAAAGAGGCACTTTGAACAATATGCAAGGAACCTTTTCCATTGTCCAGGAGGTGATGTTCTGTTCCCTGCTAATGGAGTGTAGATTCTGCACCTACTGTTCTCTAGTTTACCATCAGTCTGATAGAGAATGCAAACTCACTAGTCCTACATGTAACTGACAGCTGTGCCAGCGAGAATTAAAGTACTTGCATATATCTGTATCAGGTTTGCATCATGGCACGCATAACATGTATTTGATATGTCTCATGGAAAAAATATGTGTCTACTGCACAAAAGATGCTTGACAAGACTTCTTAGTGCTCCATCTGCTCTGAGGCAAAGAATATGTTCTCTTCTTCATGCTTGTTATCTAATGGCTTATTTCATCTTCTAAGAAGGGATCACTCAGATACTACGAAACATCTGAAGTGAATAGTTACCTGCACAGGCTTCTCTCAAAATTTATCAGACTCTCAGCAGGGGAAGCATTTACAGAACTTTAATGGAGATTAATTTCTTGTTGCATTTTTGCCATTGGGAAAGACTGTAAATTGTATGTAAATGTGGGGAACTATAGGCATCTTTGGAAAAATAGAAATAAAATGCATCAGCAGACGACATACAGGTACAGTCTGTACACTTCATTAGCTGCTTTCAGCTATGGATAGGAACTGATAAGTCAGTCGGGAAAAATAAATGAAATTGCTGTTCCTTAATTATTGTGCACTTGAGGAAGAAACCTCTTGGGTATAAACAACTCAGTATTATAGGAAGAACGTGCACACAAATCCATTGTCAGCTCCAGCCATCCTATTGTTTTAATCAATACGTTGTACTCAATATGCTGGTGGATAATGTTTAGAAAACGGCAATAGTATCTGATACATACATTATTTTCAGGCAGCACTGGAGCAAGAATAAGACATTGTATAGAAACACAGAATTAGCCTATTGTAAAATAATTAAAACAAATAGTTACCTTTGTGATAAGAAGGAGGGAAGAGAAAATATTGATATGTTTCTTAATGGATCCAAGGATGACTATCTATCCTTAACAATTTAACAATTTTAACAATTCAATCTTCTACCAACCATTGATTTACATCACATTATCTATAGAAACCTGATCTTACGTTTAAGTCAAACTTTATATTTTAGCTATAATTTCATGAACTCTTTTTCACATATTCATTTTATTTTGAACATTTAACTGTGGTCGCAGAAATTTTTTTATGATAATATATTCTATATTCAATTTCTTTTATTCTGTCAGGATTGCTAATGTTATCTAATGTTATTGATGTTATTGTTTAATGTTGTTATTGATATTATTATTACTTTATCAATTGTACTCTTTTCTATAACTATGAATAAAAAAAAAGTATAAATAAATGACTAATGATAGGGTTGGCCTAAAATGTCTCTAAAATTTAGTATTGCGATGAAATCAAACCATGTCTAATAATGAAGTTTTTTTCGTTAAGGTAACGTTGAAGTGAAATTGTCACTTTTTTATAACAGGCCTGGTTTCTGGACATTTTGTTTATGAACGAGACCATATGTAATGGACATGGGGAAAAAATTAAATAGGAATCTTTAAGAAAGGTTTGTTAAACTGAATGTGTTTGCAGTACAGAGATATTTTCAGAATGAACTAAGGTAGTCAAGTAGTTTAACCTCTCGATATTTCCACAGTGATGTAGGGAACATCCTTTGAAGCTCAGCAAAAGAATTCTTTGCCATTAACAACAAGAAAAAAGATTACAGCAAAAGTAGACAAGATATTAGAGTGATTGCATTTCAGATATTTTTGCTGGGAGACATGGAATATTTTTATTCTTCCCCTGGAAAAAGATAGAGTGTATCAAGCAAAGCATGTACTTTATATATTAATTAATATTATTTCAATCACGCTCAATATGTTACCAGAATAGATGCACAGAAATTCCAAAGCTGAATACAGCTGGAATGGTTATTTACTGACAGTGACATCAGAAGAAAATAAATAATATATACAAACATACAAGAATGGCATCTGGGAAATATAATTCAATGATTTGAAAGTAAAAGCAAGCAGTGGGAAAGTCAAATCAAATAATAGGAAATATAAGAAGAGATTTCAGCAGTAGAATGAGGCAGGTTAAACCGCCACTTTATAGGTCAGGGGAAAGGCTTCACCTTGAATATTGCATTTGTTTTTTGAGGCCCAGTCTACAGAAGGATGTTAATAAAATGAGTATTGTCTAGAGAAAGCCAACTGAGAAGAGTCATAATCAAAATAACAAAGAAAACCAGGAAGACCTTAATATGTACATCTCAGTAAATATGGCAATATGATGTTTTATGTGTGTGTGCGTGTATGTATATATATATATATATATATATATATATATATATATATATATATATATATATATATATATATATATATATATATATATATACACACAGTGAAACTAGTGTATACAGCACAAGAAGCAGAGCTAACATTTAATATATGGAACCAGATGATAAACACATGAAAAAGCCATTTGTCAGATGTGATTGGGATAAACTCAGTAGAAAATCAATCATAACTAGGATAAATAAACACCAGGGTGCAAAGGCAAACCAGTTTGGTGTATTGTCACCCATGGGAAATTTCCTCTAAAACACGGCGAAACAGTGAAAATTCACGAGGCTCTTTGAAGTCAATGGGCATCAAAATGATTTTGGCTTTTTGTCAGGGCAGATTTTTTGCTGGCAGATTTTAAACTCGTGAAATTAACGGCGAATCCGTGCCTGCCGAATTTATTTGCCCATCACTAGTGGTGATTCCAGTAAATGTGGAGGGCAGGATTTTCAGACTCTTTGTTACCCATGGGAGAGGATATTTCCTATAGGTGACAAAGCACCCTCATCTGTCCTTGTGGAACACAGGGGTATGGGTATACAGAGACAGAAGAGGATCTGTGTTCTATCTTATAGATAAAGACCTGAAGGGTTAGCTTAGCACCCAGGCAGTTTTTATAACATTTTATTTTAAGGAACAACATTCTAGATACTTGAAATATTTCTAAAATCTTTAGGGCCACACAGCATTCTAGATACTTGGCAGGATTCTAAAGCCTTTGTGGAATGCAGACTCTTTTTCATATAAAGCATAACCATTTTTTCATTGGGTGCAATGATTTACAGCCCACACAAACATGTTGGCCAAGCAGTTTGCTTTTGCTATAAAATGAAATGTTTCTGTCTTTCAGCTTAACGGGTCTAATATGGTTTAATTCATCTGAACACAGCATTTGAAGTTTACGATTAGATGCTCTATAATCCGGTTTTATTATGCATAAAATTAAAAAACAGCTTCTATCACTTTAGTTTGTTTTACAGTAAAATAAATTAGCTGAAGTGGGTTTTGCAAAGTAAGTAATAGAAAAGTAAAAGATGGCCCATTAGGTGAAACTGCTATAATAATTCCATCAATATTTCGGCCAAACTTTTGGTTTTTAGAAGCGCACTATACTTTATGAGAATTCTGATGTGGATGAATGTAATGTTAGAACTTTGTATTTCTGTTTACCGCAGTGTCCAACAATATCTCCTTATTGCTGTAGCTCTGAGCCAAGCAGAGATGCATCGACTATACACCAGTCCGTAAATAATCTTTTTCAGGATAGCACGTGTATGTATCTGATATTGCATGCATTTATGTTATTCTGAAACACATTCTCTAAATCTGAATAAACCAGGTGCAAGTAACGTTCTTAGGAAATCTGCAAAAGTTAGATGAACCCATTTATTGACACAACTGAAGTGCACAACCAATATACTTGGCCATTTGCTTGGCCTTGTATTGACTGAATAATGGCAGTAATGAGATATACAGTATTGTGGCATAAAGACAACAGGAACTCCGTTGTGGATAGCCTGGAAAAGTAAGTAGCCAGCAACCCCCATTTTTATGAGGAATGGGACATTTTTACTGGTAAATCAGTTTAAACGTCCTTTAAACACAATTGGCAATTTTTATTGCACTTTGCCTACTGCATGGGGCATTGACGGCCAGCCCCACCCCCCACTTAAAAAAAGGTGGTCAGGGCCCCCCATTAAGTAAAGAAAAAAATGGTAGCCAACCCCCTCCAAGTTAAAAAAACATTGGTGGACAGCTCCCCCCAAGTTAAAAAAAAAAATTGGTGGTCAGCCCTCAAGTAGACCACTGGTGGCCAGGGCCCCATTAAAGTAAAAAAGAGAAAAACTTTGTTGGTCTGTGTACTCCCCCCATAAAAAATATTGGTGTTCAATGGAAACTTACCTTTTTTTGGCAGGTGGTCTTCCTTCTCCTTAGCAACAGCAGCTTCTTCATTCTCCTCTGCAACAACTTCTTTGGCTCTTTTTGATGGCTTTTAGGCTCTTTATGGCGGTTTTGGCTTCGGCTCCCATTCAGCGGCTTTGGCTGCCATTCAGTGGCTTCTGCTCCTATTTGGTTTCCACTCCCATTCAGCTTCCACTAATGTTCAGCTTCTGTTCCTGGCTTCCTTGTCCCACTTACCCATAAATGGAGCAGCCCACTTCGTATTTGCCCGAATGGACAGATTGCCAGTCCAGGTCCTTTATTAACACCATTTGCAGACTGGTCGGTAATTCCAGGTTTCCCTTGGGTTAATATAATTCATCAGCTGGGCAGGTGCATTGGTGCAGACTGAGGATGTATGGATGCAAATACAAATGTTTGTGGTATCACTTAGTGATGGGAGAATCTGACCAATTTCGCTTAAAAATTGCAACAATTTTTTTTTCACCCATTGGAGTCTATGGGCATCATTTTTGCAGTGAAAATATTTTTCTCATCACTAGACTGTCAATGCATTAATTATGTGTCCATTTTAGTTCTTTGTGCTTGTGATTATAAATTAATCCTGAGATGAACAAATTGGATCATCTCTGTTTATATATCTGTTTCAAACTATGCATTTCTAGCATGTTAACACAATATTCAGTATCAGTATTAGACAACAGGGCTGATTAACAAACATAAAATCGAGTGTGCACATTGATTCCATTGCACTTGTGTTCTCCCAGCCTTGGTTGATCAATATTGCTGAACTGCAAGTATTGACGTTAGAGAACTCTGTACTTACCACCAGACTAGATGTAGCACTAGTCCCACTAGCAGATTGCACCAATACACTGTGATTGTAAATTAGCTTTAAAAAGTATCAAATATATATATATATATATATATATATATATATATATATATATATATATATATATATATATATATATATATAATGCATTCTGATGATTGTGATTTAACACTTATTGACTGGTAAATGTATCTTATAGCTTTTAAACCTTATCTGTAAGTTGCATCGGGTTCAGCAAGGGATCTTTGAAAAGAATGTTTAATTATATCAAAATGCTACAAGAAGCAAATATCTTTTTATTTTTAAGCTAAATTGCTATGATTGATTTGATCTTTCACAGCAATGAGAGGATACTTTTTAATTTTCTCTCCAACTGCAAAAAATCTAATCTGCAAACCAAAAAGATTCCGCATGTCACACCTCAGACTTTACTAGACATCTCTGCAACATGCTCTATGCTAGCGGATTTATGGGATTTGTCTCTGGATATATCAATATATCCATTTGTGTGTTGTTGCCGTAATGGATTATTAAGAGTAATTTTACTTCATGACTTTGACTGGCCAGGAATAGCTATGGGACACAAGTATATACTGTTCTGTAGCAACATGTTTAAGCAATAGAAAAGAGCAAAATTGTTGCTGTGAAGTCTTAGGGGCAGATTCATTAAGGGTCGAATTTCGAAGTTAAAAATACTTCGAAATTCGACCCTCGAATTGAAATCCTTCGACTTCGAATATCGAAGTCGAAGGATTTAGCGCTAAACGTTCGTTCGATCGATCGAAGGATTTTTCGTTCGATCGAACGATTAAATCCTTCGAATCGAACGATTCGAAGGATTTTAATCCAACGATCGAAGGAAAATCCTTCGATCAAAAAAAGGTTAGCAAACCTATGGGGACCTTCCCCATAGGCTAACATTGACTTCGGTAGGTTTTATCTGCCGAAGTAGGGGGTCGAAGTTTTTTTTAAAGGGAAAGTACTTCGACTATCGAATGGTCGAACGATTTTTCGTTCGATTCGTTCGATTTCGTTCGTATTCGAACGAATTTAACCAATTCGATGGTCGAAGTACCCAAAAAATACTTCGAAATTCGAATTTTTTTCATTCGAATCCTTCACTCGAGCTTAGTGAATCGGCCCCTTAGTGTTAAAAGGAAGTTACATTAAAAATGGGACTTTTAGGGGGTTATTTATCAAAGGTTGAGTAAAAAAAGAAAGATTCGAGTTTTATTAAAAAACTAAAATTGTCCAAGATTTATTATACCCCGAAGCTGGAAATAGCTTGAATCTGAAAATACATCTAAAAGGTCCCTTGAACCTTTTGAAGATGTTTGTAGCCTTCATGATGTATGAGTGTTCTTCAGTGGGTTTCACTCAAAAACACGATCAAGTCAAAAAGCAGAGACCTGATTGGTTGCTGCAGGCAACAGCACTTGTGCAACTTAGTGTCTATGTTCAACCCTCATACCTTTATTGTCAGTGTCAGGAAAGCAATTCCAGCAGTAATAAGGAGTTGGCACATTGATGCCAATTAAAGTTCTTTTTAGTCGATATTCCAGTTCCATCCAACAAGGAAACCTGATGAAGTTAGGGAGAATCCAGCTGAAATGTTTATATGATGTACTGGTTAATGAGGAGTGAAATTATTCACCAAGTTTCGCCATGAAAATGACGCCCATATTTTCCAATTGTCGCTCATCAAAATTTTTCACCTGTCAAAATAATCTTGTCGTCCACAGACTTTAATGCATTTAGCCAAATTTTTGCAGTTTAGTGAATTAGTACTGGTGACTTTACCAAATGGGGCAAGTTCACTTTTGCAGTTTTTGTGTGTGTGTATGTGATTTTTTTAAATCATGTTACCATACGCATACAGGAGCTCGGCACTATTGCAAGTTGGTGATTATATCTGAAATACTCTTGTATTTTACTTGATTCAATGCCTTTAATATAGAAATAGTCTTCTATATGCAATAGAGGTAATAATGGCATTAACGAAATGAGAAATGAAGTGGAAAGGGCTCATTGTGCTGAAACAGAATAGTAAAAAAAACCCAAAATGAAGGCCAATATTCTTCTGTATTAGTTGAGCAACCATAGTTCAAGGAGTAGTTTAAAGGGGTTGTTCACCTTCAAACAACTAGTTGTTTTCAGATAGATCACCATCAATAAAGACTTTTTCCAATTACTTTTAATTTACTATGTATCACCGTTTTTCTAATATTGAAGTGTAAAGTGTAATTTTTCACCTTCTAAGGGCCCTTACTCACGTGCGTTTGAAGCTGCGCTCCGCTGCGTTCCGGTTTTATACGTTCAGCCGCAGAGGAGCGCAATAAATTATTTTCAATGCGGCTGTACTCACACAGACACATGTAAGCACCGAACGCAGGTTAGGACGCAGCATGTTGCATTTTTCCTGCGTCTGACGCTTACATGCGTTTGTGTGAGGACAGCCGCATTGAAAATAATTTATTGCGTCTACTCTTGTGCTCCCCTGAGGCTGAACGCATAAAGTAAGGGCCCTAAAGCAGCTCTGGGTTTCATTATAGGCAGCTGTTAGAATTGATACAATAGTTGGTAAAACTCCAGAGATGCTGCTGAAAAATGTATCAAATAAATGTTGCAAAATTGTAACAGTTCAGAGTCTGCGTCTGAATTACTGAGCTGCCAGACTCAAACACCAGAAACAGAAACATTCAACTTTAAACTTAGATTTTGGAACAGTAAAAAATAAATAATGGAAAGTAATTGAAAAAAGTCTTTATTTCTGGGGAACAATCTGAAAACAACTGAAATGAAAAAAAGTGTTCGGAAGGTGAACAACCCATTTAAATCAATATTTATTCTGGTATGGAGTAGACATTATTCTAATAAAACCTGCAGGGAAGGAGAGTGGAATGACAGGTGCAGGGTAGGGAGCACGTATGTGTTTATAGACACTGAAGCCATGGCTACTGGGAAACAATGAAACATGAAGGAATGGTGTTTGGCTACTGGAGCAAGGCCCAGGGACCCTCTCCTAAAGTCTCTAATGGAACCATCAGGACTACTAAATTTGTGTAACCTGGAATTAATAATATGATCATGGACTGAAGTATTCCTGCCTGTATTCCACCTGTTTCTAGGTCATACATGGACTATCCGTGGGACGCTGTATTTAAATCCTGCCAGCTGGGGACTCTCTCTGTTATGTAACTGTTCTTAATATGTAACCACACATTGGGGGGTTATTTATTAACACTGGGCAAATTTGCCCATGGGAAGTAACCCATGGCAACCAATCACATTGTTCCATTCATTGTTCTACTTGCAACTGGCTTTAAAAAGCTAATCACTGGTGGTTGCTATTGGTAACTGCCCATGTGCAAATTTGCCCAGTGTTAATAAATGAGCCCCATTGTGTGCTGATAAATAAATAAATAAATACATTTACCAGAAAAATTATATCCCTGATCTCCTTTGCCTGATATATTAACAGTGTCAATGCCTGTGGGTCAGACACAACCCTTACACCACTCAGCTACATCCGCATAGCAAACATTATTTGATTATCACTGTATTTTGCCTGTTAGTTAAGCAACAAGGATAAACACAAGTACCTAGTGACTCTGCATAGCATGGATCTCCAACAGCTGTCAACAACATCTGTAGTTCATTTGAAACGGCTAAAGGCCAAGTCTCTTGCCTCACCTGTGTAATAATTTCTTCTCAATTCACTCAATTGTTCTGCCAAAAGAATTAGATTTGAAACTATGGGGTGAATGCCAATTTAATTTTTTAAAGAGGAGCTCTGCTTCCCTTTTCATTGTTTGCTAAAACTGATCCATACTTGTGGGCTGACATAGCATCTTTTCATCTGTTTCAATACAAAAAAAAAACATAATGCATAAAATTGAATGTTGTTCCAGTAACAGTGGAAAAAGATATTAGAACTCGCAGAAGCAATGCTATTTTTTTATTGTCAAGGGCAATGTCTTTTTCCAAATCTAAGCACTGTGTGACCATATCTCTCTTTGTGTGCTGTTTGTTAGAACTTCAAGAGAAATGGTACATTTATGGCTTAAAATACAAAAGTCCAGTTTCAAAGGCAGAGAATGGCTGTGCACCATACTATAACTGACATCCAGGTGTGTATATAAATGTTGGTAAAATAATGATTTTTATGTCCTACAATTTATAGCAAAATTCAATATACTTATACTGTATATACTTATAAATGGTTAACCTTTATATACTTTCCCTTTAATAACATGTGCAGTCCAGAACCACATGGCAATAATGGAATTTGACAAATAAAGATATGATGTTATTATTGTGACAAATGTGTTAATTACAGATAAAGCTTTGGATGGCATATGACAAAAATTGACTTTCACTTCAACCCCTCTGATATATTCTCATATCTTCAAACACTCTCAAATCATACAAGAAAATAATCACTGTACCTTTCCCATTTTAGAGTCCTGCATCGGTCACAAAATAATGAGTATTTTGCAAGTTATGAGAAGGACTTGTGGATGCTAGCATCGGTGCATTTTGGTGGGTCTCGGGCCTCCTAATATGTTATTCCTTTACTGCTTTTCTTCACCTTTAGTTCCACAGTTATTAGCTGCTCTAATTGTGGAAAAGGCAGTTGCAGGTCAGATGAGGTGGCAGGTCCAAGCAGGTAAAAATGCAAAATGTGTGTTGAGGGTTCATGTTGGGTCCAGGTCAAGTCCAAGTTTCATAAATTAGACCTGTGGTTTTATCAATCATCACATACTTCACATTGCTCATAGTTTAAATAAAAAAAGGAAATGCAATCATTACTTTTTTTTTATTTAAACCATGAGCAATGTGAACTATGTTATGATTGATAAAACCATCCCAAAAACTAATGGCAAGATATCTAAGGGTAAGGAGCAAAGTGCCCAAAAGTGCACTATAGTTGCTTGTACCCTCTTGAGTAGGTGCACAGAGTCATACTGGGCTGGTGGGACACCAGGTAAACACCTGCCTACCCAGGTCTCCTTCTTCTCCTGGCTAGGAACAGCAGGTGCCAAGAGAGGTGCTGCCCGCTCACATGATTGCATCTGCAAGGAATGGAGTAGACAGTAAGATATCTGGTGTGCGGTGGGAGAGTGGTTTGTGATGCTCACAGATGGGGTGTGTGCCCCAAGGTGGCAGTATCAGGCTCCGTAATGGGTCCGACGAAATAATAGCCTCCCCTATGCCTCTCACTGGAACTTAGAGCCTGGGTGGAGACAGGAATAAGTCCAGATGGAGAGTAACAGAGGTGCCGGTAATAGATGTTGGATAGGCACTTGTAAAAAGTCTAGTCGAGGTAGCCAAACAGGGATAAGCGGAAACGTAGTCAAAGCCAGGCGTAGGTCAGGAACGGAATCAGCGGTACCAGGGGAAATCCAAGAGAAGAGTCAAAAACAGGCCAATAATCAGGAAACCAGTGGATCAGCAATGTGGAATTCAAAAACGCTTAGTGTCAGAGGCAAGATCACTTCGCAGTGACTTGCAGGCCTCGGCGTCCTTTTACGCACCGCGCGCATGCGTCAAAAACGTGCGCGCGCGTCAAAAACGTGCACGCGCGTCAAAACGTGCGCGTCAAAGACGTGCGCGCGCCCGCGAACCTCCATCCACGCACGCGCGCACAACTCGACGCAACCGCGCCGGTGCGCACACACGCCGCGACCTCTTGCCGGGGCGCAAGCCAGTACCAAGGGACTGACAGGCAGCCTGGTGGGCCTCGGACACCACAGCCCTACACTGTAGGTACAAGAGCAAGCAAATATGTGCATAATTAGCAAAGTGGGCTTTACTGATCGTACCTAGGACAATTTTCAGTACAGGGCTAAAGCAGATGGAAGCTTTCCACTGCATTTTCAGGACATGTACCCATTACTGAGCTAACTGCTTGATGCTACTTTAAAGTATTTAAATAATCCCTCATAATGTTGTAACACATGACACAGCTTGTATATCATAAAAGGGGACTGTAAGATCCAACCTACTGGATTCCAAGTACAATCGTCTGATGGTGTATTAAAGCTTAAAGATATGGCATTGAATGGGCATTAGCGTCCCCTTTTTAACAAAATGAAACACAGACTCCAAATGCGAGACAAATGTGTACAAGGACGAGAACGATACAATTCTACACATGCTGACTAACCTTATCTACAAGATATAAATTTCAAAGCCCCTAAATTCAACTCTGAAAAAAATGTCATTGAATGAAAAAAAACAAGAGTGGTTGTCTATATACCATGGGGTGAACTTTACACTCTTTGTGCAATTGGATAAGGAATTATAGAGTTGTGACAATGATCAGGAAGCCTATTGCAGGCTTTGACTCTTGCCTGATTGTTTCTCTGCAGAGAGCTATGACAGTAACCTGATTGTGTCCTCCAGCAAACACGGCTGTGACATTTACCTACAGTAATTGTCTTCCTGTTGAGCTCTGTAGCAATGACTTGATTATCTTTTTTTACAAGTCTACATCCGTGGCCATATTCGCTATAGCTTATAAGGTGGAGGCCATAACTGATTTCCATGGACAGTCCATTCTGACATTAATTTAATTCTCTCTTTGAAAAATGTTGTATTCTAATTTGGATTCCCTGTATATGTCAGTAGGCTAAGGGCTTGTCTATTTTTCTGCAAGTAAAGAGTGACTGTATTCTAATTATCTCTGCTAGTAGACAAATATTGCATGATTTAATTTACCCTATGCACTCAGAATGGTCCTCAATGAACAAAGCACACCAATTTTTTGCCACATAACAAATTAGTGATAAAAACCAATCTCATTTATTAGAGTGTTTCAGCTAGCAGAGGACATTGCTATAGATATATAAAAAAGCTGAAATTCAGGTTTCTTTTTAAAGCACCATACAACTCTGCATAGGTATTATTAGATCTTATATAGGTCCAAATAATAAAATATGTAGAGCAAGTTTGTTTGGGAAGGGTCCTCTATACTTCTTGTATGTGTTATTGATTGTTTTTTTATGTAAATCTGTATGTTTAGTGTATACACCCATTTATTGTACAGTGCTGCAAAATATGTTGGTGCCTTATTAATACCTCTTTATAGCAATAATAATAATCATTGGCTTTGTATGATGTACTACCTCATGCAAGACATGCACCAGGCTTGACTTGCATGACCAGGAACATTAGTAAAATGTAAAAAAAAACCCTACCCCCAGGCCTTAGAGGGCCCATAAATTGATCTGGGTCCAGATACAGTGGTTGTGGCAAGACCATAGTGAGGATTCCCTAGATACTTTTAGGAGTTGTGTGTGCTCTTGAGAAATATTCACACTCAAGAGAATGATTCTATCCTGGTAAGTGTTCAGACACTGACAACAGATACTATTGCTAGATATTGCATCAGTTTCCCTCAGCGTGTATACCTAGTAACAAACCAGAGTCCATCTGCACCAGCGATCCTCTATGCTTTGTAACAGCTGTGTCTAGACCAGGAGAATTATGTTTCATGCATAATTTGGTACAGTACAGGGCACAAATTGTTTTATGTATTTCCGTTGACTTTATAGTATTACTCTAAAAATCTAGTAAAACATAGAAATTCTCAGGGATCCCTTCTTATTCCGAAGACATTAATACATTCCTAATAACCGGACATTAAATTGATTGCAGAAAACACTGACCTTTATTATTAAACAAAACTATAAAAAGTAATGAGAGTTGCTCCATTCTGGCCGAGCACCTTATCCCTAAATTGATGCCTTCTCTTTATGCGAGTAGGATATTGCTTCATTGACCCAACTCCTGGTCTTCAACCAAGCAAATCAGTATGTCAGTGACATCATTTTATCTCAGGGATTTGAGAGCTCAGTTTCACATATGTAAATCATTCACAATTTGCAATGGAAGATTAAACCACACGCACCGTCATTTTTTCAATCATGCTTCTTTTCCATTGAAGAACAGCAGAAAATCATACATAATAGATTGCTCTGCACTATTAATATAGTTAGCAAATGGGTATCCTGGCTTTGAAGCTTACTTTCAAGGTAGTGCTTAAGCCTCTGCTAACTGGGAAGAGATTTTACTCTGTATAGCTATTTTCTCCTTAGTATACAGTGTATGATAAATAAAATCTCTTATACCTTTGCTGAAAAGTTGATAGACATGCAAAGTTCTCCTTAAATATATATTTATTCAGCCAACAATGCAGTTATAACCACTATTGAAATATAATAGGTTTAGCCATGAATTCAAAGCCATTAAACTTAGCATGCTGGTAGAGAATGCACTGACTGTCTACTGAATTGTAAATCTCCTGCACTGTTAATGTATTAAAACCCCCACTTCAACAAATACACACACTCCAGGCAAAATGATGGTACAAAAATTAGATCCATCAGAGACATATGTATTTATCCCCCCACAGTAGCTTTTGTTTCAGCTGGCCAGCTAGAATACAATGCACAGATCAGAATGGATGCAATGTGTCCACCCGATTAGATCCCAAGACTGAAATGTTATTTGAAAATCCACAGAGAGATTGGAGCTGTGGGAGATATCATTGAAGCAAAATGAGACTGAAAATCCCCGTTGTACAGGCTTTAAAATAGAACTTGATGTGAGCTACTAGGACGACATGTTCTTGCTAGTAAGATGATATGTCAACATAAGACAAGGGGAAAGGAGATGAAAATGGAACCAACATGTGAATGCAGGACTTTAATATTAACCCAACTTATTTAAGTCATTAGTAGAAAGTTAAGTGCTGGTGACATGATATATTGTGGCAATTCAGTGTGCGCAGAGACCATAAAAATACTTTTAATTAAAACTCATCATAAATATACGAATACAGGTATGGAACCTGTTATCCAGAATGCTTGGGACCTCGGGTTTTCCCCCAAAATACGAGATCTTTACGTAATTTGGATTTAAGTCTGGTAAAAAATATTTAAACAATTAATATACCCAATAAGATTGTTTTGCCTCCATTAGTTAGGATCAAGTACAAGGTACTGCTTTGTTGTTACAGAGAAAAAGGAAATCACATTTAAAAATGTAAATGATTTATTTAAAATGGAGTCTATGGGAGATGGCCATCTTGTAATCGGAGCTTTCAAGATAACGGGTAAAAATCTCCCCTACCTGAGTGTATTTTAGTGCAGTTGCATAAAGCAAGAGGGAAAGTTGTGGGCAACCTACACTGACCAATCAGCAATTACCTTCAGCCAGTCTAGTGAATTTAGAAAACTGAAAGCTATCTGCTAATATTTGGCAATATAGATGTGCAAGCTTCCTGTCTCCGTGTGACTATGCCTCTGGGAACTCATTGTAGCAATATCTGTTTAGCAGGAGTCGGCTCTCATTTTCAAGATTTGTTCCCCAGTTATATTGTTATGTTAAAACATTTATCCTTAGGTTTTATTAACTTCAGACTATGTATCTTCTCAAGATTTTGTTTTATCAGTGGAATAAATGCAACTTCCAGTGTTAAGTAAAATAAACAAAGCAACATATTTCCTTCTCAGGCGGCTTCTATTATTTTCTCCTAGATTGTGCAGACACCTCATTAAGCAAATTTCCAGGACAGAAAAAAGATTAATTATCTACTCCTGTATGCAATATTTTATCACAAGCGGTGGAATTACATTAAATGCTTGGTGTTTCTTGATTCAGTTAGGATAAAAATACCTGCTGGCATACATTTTAGAAAAAAAAAAAACACACACAGAAATCCCCATTGACCCACTTCTTGTATCCGCCAAAGAATACAAAGAAGATTCTACCAACAAAGTTGTCAAAGCATCTCTTTAAATTGTTTTGGAAGGAAAAAGCCAAGTTCTTTCACCATTCACTGGTTTCGTTTAAGTCGTAACTTCATAACAATGAAAGAGGCCCTCTTTGCATTGACTTCATCTGCGAAGCAGAATATGTTATCAAGCAGTGATCGCCACAGGTGAACATGAATGAACCAAGGCCATTGTGTCTGACTGCTGCTTTACAAATTACTCATAAAAAACACAGTGAAAAAGATCTTTCAAAACTTAATTCTCTTAAATTTATCTAAAAAGCGTTGTGCAGCTGCGTTAATTAAAGTGTTTCAGGGCCTTTATAAACTCAGATCAGTTAAAGTAGTCAACATTGTGTCCTGGAGAGCCATATTACAATGCCTATAGAAATAGCCCAGATTATTGGGTCAGTACTGCATATAGCCTATGTAAAAGGATGAAAGGTTAATATGTATACAGGCAAAGAAATTAATGCATGCTTTACAGGGATTATTTAATCACGTACCATAGAGTTGGGCATGGTCTTCTAGGGTCCCCACAGAACCTGACATTCCAAGCTAACTCTAGATTTAATTAGTGCCAAAGTTTTTATATAGGCCGCACAGGATAGGCTGATGGAATATGTTCTAGGCTGGGGGCTACTAGGTGTGGACCCTCCTGGAGATTCTCTAGTAGACCAGTACAACCATGCCTACAGTGTTATTTGCCTGCCACAGTTTGAAAACCACATTAGGCTCATTTTTATTAGACTGTATTTTAACTGTTTTGGATATGAGGGGAAACTACAACACCCCACAGTATATGAGAATATGAGAAAAGAATGCAAACTTTACATGCAGAGCATGGTAACATAGTCCAGGGTGAACCAAAGAGCCAATGAACTTTAGTTTAATGTAAGAAAATTTCCCACAAGAATAGATAATCCGTAAAAAAAATGTAGTTTTTAAAATCTGCAAAAACGTATTGTTTTCTAAACCTGTCATTGACCTATACAATGTTCTTTTTTTAACAACCCTGGACAAAAGCATGTAGACTTTTTAAGTACGCAGTAAGAAAAGATCATCTCAAATGAGAAAAAAAACCTGTATTAGTACTTAATTTACTGAGGTTTTGCACCCGACAAAAAAAAATACATTTTTAATCAGGGAATTCGATTTTGAGAACCAGAACCTAATTTGCATGTGTAGTGTCATCTTGAATTTGAAACCAGCCAATGCAGCAAAAATAACCAATGTACAAAGCTAATTTTATATTTTGGCACACAAATGGAAATCTGACAAACAGTATAAAATAAATCCCAGAGAATATTATGGCTGGGAAATATAGCTGAATCTATAGAAAATGCTGCACAGCAGGGTGTAAAAACATTATATGCACTTTCACCATGAAGGCTTGTTAGTTTCCTTGCTAAATCTGGTGTGGATTTGCAATTTAGTTCGAAAGCTGATCTAGCATCACGCAGGCATTCAAAAATACAGCTTTTAGCACTTTTAGGCTCAAAATAATGCATTAAATTGGAAAACTAATGAGCAGATGCCTAAACCTTTAGCTGTGCTAACATGATTATCTGTATGCTCCTTGAGTTTTATATTACAGAAATGATTCTGCCAGAGCTAGCACAGTACTGCAACACAATATTACAGAAAGGTTTTACCCTTTTCATTCTCACATCTCCATCTATGTAAATTTACACAACCTAGGGGGTGAGCACTGTGACAAGCCAGACAGTGAGCAGACATTCGTGGCATACACAGAGCAAGTGCAACATGCTAAAAAAAAGAATGTATATCTATAAATTCAGTTTTCTTTCACTGAAAGGTGCAGTTCAAGGTGCCACTGAGCTTAAAGAAAAGCATTTGAAGGATTTCTTTTTCTTTAAGCCATTAGAAAAAAAGGGGTTCTTTATTGCAAGATCAGTCGGTTATGGCATTCCCTACCAAGAAAAATGTATAATGCCTTTCTTTCTAGTACAATATGCTTACATTTTGGTACCGGTAAAGAATGTTTTCCTTCTGTGAAGTCGAAATAGTCGCTGGCCTACTTTATGGTCCTGCGGATCAATTTATAGAGTGACAGTGTTAAAGAGTTGAACTCCATTGACTTATTCCTTTGTTTTCAATCTAAATCACTAATTAATATCATGTTTATATACAGGACTGTTTGCAGGGCAGAGCAGAGAGGGATTCTGCTCTGGGCCTTCAACTTGATTGTACTTTTGCGCAATGTGTCAGGGTAAGTGAATGAGATCTATAGTTTTATGTCGTTTTAGCAAACTTTATATTTAAGACCAAAGCATTGCAGAGCCCCTCTCAAAGAATACGCAGACTCTAACTGAACTTCTAGTACCAGTAACCTGAACCGAGTATATTTGTGCATTAATTGCTTTGCATTATGATCATACTACCTGTTTAAAATAAAATGCTTGCCAGATGCCATATTTTTTAAAAAAGAACTTTTTCTGTGTAATTAGATGTGATGGCAGAGCACTGGCACCTCACAGAGATACATATTGAATTGAGCACGATAAAGGCAGAAAAAAGGGGCTTTTGAAAGCAGATACAGCAGAGCAATGAATAAAGCATTTAAATGCAGAAGGGATTTGAAGCCTGTTATCTCATGACACAAAATGCTATCCCAAGAAAAGACCACTGCATAATAACTACTCAGTAATGTATTTACATATTCAGTTATTTTGTCTGCTTCCCATGCGTTCATTTATAAATCATAAAAGGCAAAATATTAGTTTATGTTTCATAAGGGAAGTGGAGAATAAGCCTCAGACATTTTCTCAAGAATTCCCTTTATGTTCAATTCAATACACTTCTGGGAGTAAATGAAGGGAAATATAAAGTCATTGCCCTCACCCCTGGAAACTCATTGTTGCATTCCATGAACCTGACTGCATCATTATGGAAAGTGTTGACTGTGTGGATACTGACATGCTTATCAATGCCTATGAAGTGCTGTGAAGCGTATTTATGAAAGATATGCCACTGAGGCTGGACAGGTTGACTAGTGTGCAATGAATACCCATTAGGGCTACTCTATAATGATGCAAGCAGGAGGAATGTGCCCTCATGGACTCTCTGATAGCTCCACTCTATGTGTATTCTGAACCCAATAGCGGAAAAAGACTCAAAAGAGTATAATTATAATAATAATAATAGCTGTGCACATATAGAACATTTTTTCCCACTGGAACATGGAGCACTTTACAATTACCAAATTGAGCAAACAATTACAGACCCCAGGGAGACTATAAATATAGAAACACACACTTGGGTTTCTGCCTCACATATCTGCTAATTACATTTTAAACTAAAAAATGTACTGACAGGTGACATAATTTTTTAACCACCAAAAGGGGTTCTCATTACATGATGCTCAGGTCTTGGCTGCGTCTGGTTTGGTAAAAGAGAATTTATTAATACATATTGCCTTTTAAAAATGTATAGTGATAAGGGCATGAAGAAAATGAATCTGTTTGGAATAAATATTCGAAATAGGTATTGTCCTAGAAATGGAGTGATAAAAAAACAGACAGAAGGAGCTTTTTGCCAGGTATTGTCATTATAAAGCAGATAATCCATTATTATTGAGCAAGATTTGTGGGGGAATAATTCAATTAGCTGCAAGCCAGAACCACTATGGTACATACAGTATGTAATACAAATAGCAATGGTCTAATCACCAATAGCAACCAATGGCAGACAGCTGTATAAAAGCAAACATCTTTTTAGTTACTACTGGTTATGGTTCTGCACCTGGGCAAAGTGCTTTTTAATACATAGACTATTTAAGATAGAAAGTGCACTGGGGCTCATTTATAAACAATGAGCAAATTTGCACCTGGGCAGTAACCCATAGCAACCAATCAGTAATTAGCTTTTTTTCAGTCTGTTGCAGGTTGAACACTGAAAGCAATCATTATGGGTTGCTGCCCAGGTAAACATTTGCCCAGAGTTTATAAATGACATCCATAAATCTCTGGCATGTTGTACTCCATTGCTTACAAGGACATTATACCTATTGCACTTTACATTATATCGATATGAAATTGGAATGAATTTAATTATTTTTATTGATTGATGTCCATAAATAAAAAAGGTTTGTTATATTAAATAATTATTCTTTGTTTATTAAACACTAAGGGGCAGATTTACATAGGGTAGGTTTTAGGTGGGGAAGTAGGGGGGTCGAAGTTTTTTTAAAGAGACAGTACTTTGACTATCGAATGGTCGAATAGTCGAATGATTTTTATTTCGAACGTAGTTAAAGGTCGAAGTAGCCAATTTGATGGTCGAAGTAGCCAAAAAAAACATTCGATATTCAAAGTTTTTTTTATTCTATTCCTTCACTCGAGCTAAGTAAATGGGCCCCTCACTATCATTCACTCTGAATGATGTATAGTATACAGCATGTATTCCTGGAAGAGGCAGTATGTAGTTCAGCAGTCTGCCCTTTCTGAGATAGTAGGTATTAGGTGTTTTATAGTTAAAGGGGAAACATTTGCTCCAGGTCTATTCATTACTGCTTATAGCAACCAATCAGCAAGTAGAATGTACTGAATATCTAATTGGTTGCTGTGGGTTATCACCTGGTTTATCTCCTGAAGGGAGGTGTGTACCCCCTGAAAATGTTGTTTCCATTAGTTGTAACACAATAAAGTTAACACGACAGTTAAGGCAATATCAATAAAAAAAAGCCTTGTATAGCATTTGTCTTGTTGATTGGACAGGATGGAACATTTTTATCAGGCCCCTTTGAAGCGCCCAAACAGCAGCATAAGGTTAATGCTGAATCTTCAGATAGAGGTAGAATTCTATTGTTTCTACCTGCATATCTGACGATTTAGCGCTTAATGTTTGTAGAGGTTGCAGGAAAGTTTATAATTATAATGTTTCCAGTAAGGGTCGCTGTATATCTCAATAACAGACCATTATTGAGAAAGGGAAAAAAAAGAAAAATAGAGAAATATAGTGCAATATGTCAAATAATATTTACACCCGTGATATTTGGAAATATGAATCAGTGCACACCAACTGATAGCATGGGTAAAAGTTGTGAATAGTGAAAAAGTGTTACATCACACGTGCCAAATAAGGTGGATGAGAGAGCAATAGTGTGAATATTGCAGCAACCCATATAACTCTATGTGAATTCTGAACTGCACAGTAGTACCTATGAATGTATAACTCTGTGCCAACACTGTACAGCACAAGTAGTACCTATGAATGTATAATACACCTGGGTTTATGGATAAGAGAGGATCATAGTGTAACTGTGCTCTGCTTCCTGAATAGCTTAAACACTGTTTTGGCCAAATAAAAAGAGTTCTTCATGTAATGGAGGCAAGTCTGTTTTCCTCTAGCTGTGCCAGCAATAAAAATGGCCCTGCTTTGACATTGCATTCTAATGTTGATGTATATGTAATATGATGAATGTGTCTACAATATGCACGGCCATGATTAAATCTCTCCTTGCGCAGACTGTTCAATACTGACATGCTGTGCTGACAGAGCAAACAACGATTTTGCAGCAGCAAACAACGGTAGAAGCCGAATTCTCAGTTGCACTTCAGATTCAGGCTTATTTAGTAAATGTAACTAAAGGCAGTTCATTGGGTTGACAGTATATTTGCTGAACTAAATACCTCCTCTTGCAGCAATACATGTAGTGTAATACATTTCTCAGTATGGAGAAAAATGTCTCAAGTGGAATTTCAAGGGCAAAATGCTTTTAAGAACTATTGAACACGTAGCTAAAGTACCTATGTGAGGGAAATATTTTTAGATGTTTATTTTTGCTGCACTGTATAGATTTGTATTTAATTCTGGCCATGGTTAGGCCTCTGCTTTATGACCTTATCTCAGGGATGGGGATTTCATTTTATTCAAGCAGCATTTAATGTAGATTTTTATGTACATTTTGGTATGTAACATAGAACGCTGCAGTTCTTTCCATAATGCAAGGTACCATATTAGCATTGCCTGGACCCTTTGTATTTATTAACATTGGAGACAAGCATCACTGGTGACGTTTCCTATAGCAACCAATCAGCAATTAGATTTGAACAGTCATCTATAAGTTAGAAATCAAAAGCAATAATCTGATTGGTTGTTATGGGCAACATCACTAGGGATGTTTGTCAATATGCCCTATGTTCATTAGTAAATGGAGATGCAACTTCCTATCACTTTAGACTGAGTAGAATAATGAGGCGAGCTAGTTGATTTGATTGTTGTGGTGGAGGGGCAGAGGACTTTTGTTTGTCATAAAAGTGTACAGGTTACTTTATTAGCTGCTCGAGAAAAACATGTGAAGAGATTAAGTGCAAGAGAATTCATTATTGTCCTTGTTTACATTACTCAGACGTTGCACTGATTGAGCTTTATTACACTGCCCAGGGTTGACCGCTATTTACAGAGACTACATGTAGAGGGTATGTTCATAAAATTCATGGTTTAAACAATTTAGTTTGCAATCTAAATTCTACCAACACTAATAAACGGCATTATTTATTTACAGCTCCATTCCTTATGATAGAATGTATTATTTGTATTGGAGAATGACTTTGCAAAGGGAAAGGACCTAAGGATCTATTTACCAGAAATTAAATCCAATTTATATATATATTTTTCCTTTTTGATTTCCTGAAATAGCTACTAAGCTTACCCACTTAACTACTAAATAATATGCAGATATATTTAAAATGTTGAGCCAGGTTAGAGACACCTTTAAAATCTTTTTAAGACTTAAAATATCTCTGCTTTTCTTAGTTGCTTGCAAGCTTATGAGTGCAATAATCCTTTGCTGAAAGATATCTGGGACACTTGGGGATACTCCACCATCGTATGTCTTCTGTAACATTTGTAGCGCACCCGTAGGTGTTGGCTGTAGAATATATGAGTCTGCTTTCCTTAACCAGGTGACTCTCCAAGGCCCCAGTAACCAGGCACACAAGATGGCAGTGTAACAGGCACAACCTGACTTTATTAACCTGACTTTATTAAAACAGCTGCAGCTGTAAGAGAGGATTAGTTGGAAATTGAACAATATTCTGACAATTAGTATTCTGCTAACACTGCAGTAGCTATGACAATGTAACAAAAACAGACCCTGTAAAACCCTTCAAACCCCGGTGTGCACACCTAAGTCCCAAAACCGTTGTGTACCGATGGGGGAGCCCCTTACTGGGTTGAAAGTACTGGATGGGTGCCTGACAACAAAACTTCCTCCAGTGAACAGCAGCACACAGCTTCAAGCAGGCTGAAGACTGTCTCCTTTATCATTGGCTGGAGAAAATCCCTTCCTTCCTGCCAGGCGCGTTTCAGGCATCAATGCCGCCTGAGGCGGCGTTCGCAATGCCGCCCCCAGGCTTACCATAAGATCTCCGACGGGATATCCGGTGAGGGGCGCATTGCTAGCGCAGAGTGCGAAATATCGCTCTCAGCCCTAGAAAAGCCGAATTTCCGGTTTCCGGAAATTCGGCTCTTAAAGTTACTAGGAGCAGCTTTTTGCCGCCCCTGGTAACTTCTGTGGAGCTGCCGCCTGAGGCAAGGTACTCACCTTGCCTCATGGCAGAAACGCCCCTGCTTCCTGCAGTCTAAAGCATTAACTAGTATCTCTGTACTGAAGTGGAAGGCACGGGGGGACTACATTACCCAGCAGTCTTACAGGTGCAAACATTAAGTGTGCTACACATTTATCGAGTGATTTAGGCTCATGCAGGCAACAGTGGCAGAGAGGGGAACTGTATTGTTTAGGTTCTAACAGATCATTACCTACAGGCCTATTCTGTCTTTCAAAGGAGATTTGATGCCTCAAATTAATCCTATGGCACTTTACTGGTTTGCCAGCACTTATTAATATCTTACCATGGTGTCAGATATGCCAAGTACGCCAGAAATATCTGCCAGTCACTATACTGGGGATCACTTTAATTCCACTTACATAAACCAATAGATTTGGTAAATGCATTATGAAATGCAATATCACAAGCATTATTATCCAGTTCTGGCTTCTTTCCCATATTTGGATTTATCTTGTTTTTCCAGCCATTTAGCTAGCCAGATATAATAGACTACAAAACACACCTAACTAAAGTACAGTGCAGAAAAACCCAGATGCTCCAATTGCTTCTATGTTTTCATTTCTGTATTGCAATGTATTACAAGATTTCACGCTTGGCTTGCCAAAGGCACGGGTTACATATGTACTTGGAGCATCGTAGCAGCAAAGCAGTCCCTGCAGCTCAGCTGTTCCCGCCAAACCCCTTAGCTCAGCCAGCATTTAGGAAGATGGTTGCAACCCCAAGTCCACTGGGCTACAAGATAGAATCAATTAAGCTGTTTGTAGTTAAATCATTTAATTAGCCCGTTCTTGGTAATCGGAGCAGATTCAATCAAGCATCAGCTCAAGTCATTACATTCAGAAATGTTATCAAGTTAGCAAATGCAAATGAGCTCCTCTGCATAAAAAGTAGCTAAATCAGAAGCTTTGGTTTGATTAAGAACATACCGACAAAGCCGGGAACAACGCTTGTCATCTCTTATGCTGTGCAATAAGCTGAAAACTTGCAGAGCCTTTGCTGAGCAGGGTGGCTTTTGCAAAATAGCTTTAGGTGTCTGAGACGGAATTTATTCATATATGGATGTTACACACTGTAACTGGATGAAGTATTTGAAGGAAAGGAGAATCGTAATTATTTGTGCCACCTTGGTCCATCACAGATGTTGTGCATTAAAGCCTCCAGTTTTGCATCACCTCTTGGGAGGCAGAAATGCCAATCACACTCTGTCAGGCAGAAGAGCCACAGTATAATCCAAAGTTCTTCCTCCCAAGAGGTATTGCCTTGCTAAATTGCTTCAGCTCCATCTATCATCACTAATGTGCAACTTCGACTTGCAGGGTGAACTTGTGGGTTTTATTGGCAAAATATAAGTAAAATATGAGCACCATTGACAACTTCTTCTCTGGGCTGAATGGAATCTTTTGTTAGCAATACAAGACTCCCAACTAGTTTAAGGCTAAAAACAAATGCACCCTTCTTATAGCATATATCTTTATGGGATTAAGTTTGCCATTGTGTGTACTTCAAATGCATTGAAGATTTGGATAATGAGTTTTTACGCAAATAATTTACACAACTGGGCGTAAAGCTGTACAACTGCAACTGTGGTTGAACTTAATAAATGAGCCCTAAAGTGATTCTAAAGACCTTATTTCTACCGGATGCTTGGTAAAGAGTTGTTACCACTACAAGACTACCCACATGTGCACATGTCAACCCTTTACATTTGCATGCTTTAACTGTTGCCTTTAATATTGATTTTCTCAACAATGACAAGCAGCAGATTTCACAGCATGTTTGTAGCTATGTAACCAACCTGTTTGGAATAGGCACAGAAATGGGTTTATGGATCGTTGTTGATTAAACACCTTGGCACAGTTAGATAGTTTGTTGTTTATTACAATGACGCTTTGTCTGTTTAAGGATTTCACTTCAGTATTTATCTTTGGGCCCTGAGGATGGTCCATTAATGGAAGTTGCCTCGATATATGATATGCCTCATTTTCTTAGTACCAACCTGACTGTTCAAATAAATCCCCTTTTGATATACTTGGGAACTCATTGCCACTTGTGATTGGTTGACAGTTATTAAGGGTGTTTTGGACTACTATGGTCTCCCTGGTTTAAATGCTACCTTGCCATAGTCTAAAGGAGGACAAATTCAGTTATTGTCTTCTTTTTTTTTTAAAGTTTTTTATTTAAAGTTTTAAACATAACACAGTTAAAAGAGCAATAAAGAGATAGAAAAGGGAGAAAGTTGAGAGAGAGGGGGGGAGGGGAGGTAAGGTATAAAATGACATATCCATTAAATTAGTGTATAGGCAGTTAACCAGCTTGCACATTTAACCAGGTACCCCATATCGCTTCAAATTTCCCGGGGCATCCTCTCGAAAGATAGGTCAGTTTCTGATTCGAGAGAGAGTCATTTATCAGTTTTTTCCAATATTGTATTGTGGGAGGGTTGAGCGATTTCCAGTGCATTAATATGGCTTTCTTGGCATAATACAGGAGCTGTAAGTAACATAATCTAGCATAGGGGTGTAGCTGCAAACCCCCTATTATCCCCAACAGACAGGTTTCTGGCGAACGAATACTGGGTAGTGCAAGCTTTTCATTCAAGTATTGGAGTACTGCACTCCAAAATCTCTGAATTATCGGACAGGACAAAAATATATGAAACATGGTACCAGGTACCACTCTGCACTTAGGGCACAAATCCGACACAGTATCATATATTTTAGCCAGGCGGTAGGGGGTTAAGTAAACTCTATTTAAAAATTTAATTTGTATAAGCCTGTCCCTCATAGATATTGATAGCGCTGTTACAAGCTGTAGTGCGTCCTTCCATTTTTCGTTATTCAGGTCAGGGATATCTGCTTGCCATTTGCCCTTAACTCTCTCAAGGGGAGAGGGACCAGCGGTAGATAGTATCGTATATAACCAGGATAGGGGTTTTGTTAGGTCTAACCTGTGCAAGTAGGTCTCAAGGGTCGACACCTTTAAATTCACAGGTTTTATTGGGAATTGCACGTTGAAAGCATGGCGTAATTGCAAATAACGAAACAGCATATCCGGGTGGGGGTGGAATTCCTGTTGGATTGTGGCAAACATTTTACAGTCACCCCCAGTGACTATATCACCAAGAGTTTTAATCCCAATTTGTGCCCACCTGGCGATGTCTGGGAGTGAGCGAAAATGAGGGAGGTGATTATTGCCCCATAACGGGGTATGGGGGGACCAGGCTGTACAGGTTCCTCGAACCAGGTCTTGAGATTTCTGAAATGCTTTCACCACTGTGTGCATAGGGGTAGTGGTAGTTATTGTCTTCTTCATGGCGCTGCAGTATGCTTTAAATTGATAAATAATATAATATATTTAATATATAAATATAATAATATATTAAATGTTCTGCAAAACAAGTTGTGCAAATAAATATATCAGTTTAGTATGCCTATGGCCTTAAAACAGCAATGCAAGCAGTGTATCACCTCAGCAGAGTGTTATTATTTTGCCTGCATTAACTACAGATTTAGTAAGGTAATTCTATACCGAAATAACTCACCGCAGTTTACCTTACCAGAGACGGATTACCAAGCAGAACATAGCCCGTGTCAAATAATGTCAAATTTCAGCAGTATCTGAAGTAAGAGGATTTATTTTACATACCACCTATGAGTGTTAATTACAGTCTATAAGCAGAGCCCTTGCTCATGATGTAAAAACGGTTTTAGACAGCCCTGGGATTCATTATTAACCTCCATCTTTACCTGTGTCAAAGAAGTAAAATATTTATATTTCTTTGACACTGATTATAGAGTTGGGGTGGTGTTTTTTTCTCTTCTCGTACAGTATGTGACTTTTAAAAAATTGTGCAAATATGGGGATTTGAAGCAGTGATATTGAAAGGCAATGTGTAATTATTGATAATTGCTTTGGATGAATTATTCATTACGGTGAGTCTCCCCAATCCTGCGAGCTGTTTTAAAATAAATGTTCTAAAAACATGTTCTCTTTCTGTATTCCCTGTAGCCCTCTGTGCATCTTTACATCTTTCAACTGGTTCTATTACACAGTTAGTGAGGGAACTCAAACTGGAGGGTGTCAAGCCCACTTGTAGAAACCAAAGATAATTCACTAATTGACCAGAGTCAATGATTTGTTGGAGTTTATTCCAGGGCTCCCATCTGTCACACAAAGACACCGCATGGATAGCTATCCAAGGTGGATATCCCTTCATGCATGCCCATAACCAGTGCAGGTACCACCATTGCCCATGGTCCATCATTTATGAAGAAACAGCTATGCACACTTTTTGAGATTGTCCATTTTCACAGGCCTTGCTTGATGCCCAGGAACATGAACAAAAAGACAGTGTGGCCCGGGAACTTTTGCACACACCACACGGTGCTATATCGACTGTTTTAGGGCACTCAAAGAAGGGGCAATCCTGGAAGCCTGTTTCCTTATGAACTGTGTTAAGGATGTGTTGTGTTTTTTCAGGAATCATCTCATTCTAAGAGAGAGATAGGATGACCATCAAAGACTTTGAAGGCTATTGTTTATAAATATGGGTTTCTGGACAGATCTTTGCATATACTGTATGACATAATATGAAGTTGGTCCACTCTTTGCTGCTATTATAGTCTTCTGTTCTGATAAGACAGATTTTGGAACATTGTTGGGATTTGTTCCATTTGGCCACAGGAGCATTAGCGATGTGGTCAAATGTTGGGTAATCAGAGGTGGAATTATTTATTTGATTTCTGTAGTGTTAAGGTTTGCTTTCACTGTAATCAGAGGCCATAGCTCAAACTTTTAAATGCCCCCTAAGACCATTATTCTTCCTCCACAAGTTTTAGCAGCCAGCATGCTGGCAAGTAGTATGCTCCCAGCCTCTGACCAATCATCTGTGAGTCTGCCATACGATGAAGCATGACTTTTCATTATAGAGAAAGTGGTTTCACTGCCCCAGGGTCTAATGGTGGCATCCACTATTGTTTGGCATGTCACATGACGATAACTTTGTGTGTGGCTGTTTTACCATAAAAGACTCATAACTCTGCTAATAATTCCTGAACAAGTCTTGCAAGAGACAATTTGAAAATCAGCAGTGAGTCAGCTCTAAGGACATACAATTTTAGATGGGGGTGCCTGGATACTTTTGGCCCTATACAGTGTGCTTTCAGTTTAAAGATTTTGTATTGCCTTTTTGTAGGATTATTAACAAGTGTCTGCAAAATCTGGGAGATATTTTATCAAACATTTTGCATTGAAGATAGCCCATTTTGGCCACACTAGTATTTCTTAGAGTGTGAGTTCATCCTCAACTGACACAACTGATTAACAATGCATACTAGCTACCAGCTATGACATCATAACAATAAAACCCACTGCATCAACAATAGCAGCCCTATTCCTATATGGGACTATATATACTGTAGTTCAACTGCATTTCCAGTCCACAGGTCCACAACTTAATAGAAATACTACATGAAGAGCTCATGCACTGTATCAATACAGTTCTCTTCGTCTAACTCCTTATTAGTTAAGTTGACTTGTACTACACAGCAGGCAGATATCAGATAAGCCCCTCAAACTCTGCATGTAACGTTTGCAGAGCACCTACTGTAGGTGTGTGAAGTGCCTAATTTAAAATTTGGGGAAGAATTAAGCATACAGTCTAGTATGAATGGATGACTGATGAAATCAGTGGGAAATTGAACTCTTATGGTTTAACAAAGTAATCCAGCCAAGCACTTACATAATTACTCTTATATCGTTTCCCACCAGAAAGTAATTGTGTTTACACCATTCTACGGGGGGGAGGAATTGAACAACCAAACTAATTATAAAGCTATTAAGAAGTACATGATGGGAAATTCATTTTTTTACATAAACTGTGAACCTTACACAGCATTTACTGCAGTTGTGGGCCTGTTGATACTTTATTAATCATGTGCATATTGCTATTTCATTTACAGTTTGTTGAGCCCTTCTGTAGATTATGGATGACCTGTCTTTGCTTTTATTGTTTTATTTGGTTTTGGGTAGTGGATATTAGCTACTTTGGACAATAAATGAAAGTAATACAGAATGTTAAGTATTGCTTGCAGTATGAAGGTAAGCACCAATGCACAGTGAAATAGTATACGCTGATCATTCACATAGGTTCTTTTATCAATGCACACTCCTATAAAATCCCTTGTGTCAAAACTGCATTTATTTTTCACACCTGAGCACCCCAACATAATCTAATCACAGGAATTTTATACCTACAATAATTAACTGGTATTTTAACCAAAACCCAAAGCACAAGGTAAATATGGCTGCTGATCTCATACATCCAACTTACTACACTACCTGCATAACCGAATCTCCAGCTCCCATATACTGTACATGCAGTGTTATTTGAACATCAAATCATCAGAACTAATGTCTCCTGGGATTCCATTTTTCTTTTCAATTTGAAATTATAGCCTCATTAAAGCTATTATCTGTCTTCATATGTTTTGAAAGAAGTCACTTATTTTGTACATTTTGGCACTCTGCCTTTGTGGTCATATTCTATTCTAGTAATTTGGGAAAGGCAAGAATATTTATAATTTAGGGACATGTAAAGTATTCTTTAGAGAATTGTGCCAACAATATGTAACATTTTTACCCTTACCATGAAACAAAGTATTTTTCTCACTATTGCCAGTTTAATGGTCAAAATATTATATTTACTCCCAAAAGACAGCTTATCCATTTACCATTATAATGATTTCTACGGCACAGGTATATGATCTGTTATGCAGAATGCTCCGGACCTGGGGCTTTCCGTATAATGGGTCTTTCCATAATTAAGATAGTCATACCTTTAGGGCAGAGACACACATGGAGATTCAGGGAGATTAGTCGCCCGGCGACAAATCGACTCTTCTTCGGGCGACTAATCTCCCTGAACTGCCTTACCGCCAGCTAAAATGTAAATCGCCAGTGGGATGGTACTCGGAAACTTCGGACGACTTTGGAAAACGAATCGCTCCGAGTGCCATCCCACCGGCCATTTCAATTCTAGCCAGCGGGAATGCAGTTCTTGGAGATTAGTCGCCCGAAGAAGAGACGATTTGTCCCTGGGTGACTAAATCTCTCGGAATGTCCACGTGTGTCTCTGCCCTTAGTCTACTAGAAAATCATTTAACATTTAATAAGCCCATCAGGATTGTTTTGCGTCCAATAAGGATTAGTTCTATCTTAGTTTGGATGAAGTAGAAGGTACTGTTTTATCAGTACAGAGAAAAAGGAAATACATTTTAAAAATGTGGATTATTTGGTCTATGGGACATGACCTTTCCGTAATTCAGAGCTTTCTGGATAACAGGTTTCCGGATAATGGATCTTATACCTGTAGCAGGATATTTATTAGCTACCATTTCGGATACAATAACAATTTTATTCAAAATAAAATAGTGACTCAGTTTAGACAACAGGATTATGATGAAATATCATCAAAAATTAAAATGTCTGTTGCTAAAAATATACTGTGACATTTTGTTAATGGTAGTTTATGAGTTTTTGTTGTTTTATTGTTTAATCTCTGTGATTACCCACATTTCAGTGTAAATCTGTCATCAAACTTTAGCAACGCCAGAAACATTAATTTAATTTAAGCCCTAATTAACTAATTTACAGCTCATTTGAAATAATGGAACTGATAATAATGACAAACAACTGTGTACAACAGGGTAAGAAACGCTTTGCTAGTTCTGCTAAAAACTGTACAGCTATTAATTAAGCGACTGAAAAATATTAAGTTACAATATTTATGCCTAGTTCAGTTTGTCTATACAGTTTGTCTATACAAACATAAACAAGCCTTTCCAAAACACAGTTGCTGTCCTTGCTATACAAAAAAAGGTATACTGTACAAGAATCTGCCCATTTCTGAAAGAAAAACTGCTTTTTTGAGGGGAGGGGCAGGAGGGATAACATATTGCATGCTTTAGGCTGAAATATTGATTGGTATTTTTATATAGTCCTCAGCCTTAGTGTTTACATCCCGCATCTGTAATAGTGAAATTAAAATTAAAAACTGGAATTTCAAATTAAAAATGGAACAATGTAACATGAGCATCCCCAGTAGAACATGGTATATAAAAGAATACAATATATATCTTTGGCTGCTGCTTCTGGAGAAGTGGTCCAACTCCCTGGGGGACATGGAGCCATGGTGACTGAAGGTCAGTTATTGGTAGAATGATCATTTGCTCTCCTAGATACACATAAAAGGTCATCTTGAAAGTCTGTACGATAACATATGGATATTTATTTGCTGTCCTTGATATTCTTGAAACTATGGCTGAATGACTGAAACACTAATGTTTTCTAATGTACATTGGCGGGAATTTTACATGTCCTCTTCCTTTATGGATTTCCATGCCTTTTTGGGAGGACTTTTTAAATGAACAAATAGCCTTATATATATATACAGTGTATATATACACAAGAGTACACAAGAGTCTTATTAATCCTCCCGGCAGACCTATTGTGTCTGGCCGTGACTCTCTTTTACATCCTATTGGCATTTACCTGGATTCGATTCTACAACCGGCAGTGTGTAATATACCAACATATTTAAAAGATACACCACACTTACTTGAATGTATTAAATCTCTTGTCTTACCAGATAATGAATCTTATATGCTTGTGAGTATGGACGTAGTTAGTCTCTACACCATCATACCACACCAATCGGGCATTGAGGCGGTCCAAACTTCTTTGGAAGAATTTAATATGTACTCCGGCCCACCAATATCTTTTGTGCTTGATTTATTGCGACTTACCTTGTCCCTCAATTACTTTCGTTTTGAACATGACTACTACCTCCAAATAGCGGGCACGGCCATGGGGGCAGCCATGGCACCAGCTTATGCCAACCTCTATATGCACCAATATGAGAAGCGCTATATTGTTCCAAAATTTGGGAGTAGACTTGTATTTTTTCGTCGCTATATCGACGACATGATTATGATTTGGCGGGGGAGTGAGACAGACTTCGTTAGTAAGGTGGAGGAACTCAATAGTATTGACAGTCCAGTTAAATTTACATATTCCATAAATTCAAGTCAAATTAATTTTCTGGATGTGGTAATTATGATTAATGGCAGTAAACTTGACTACACCCTGTATAGGAAGCCAACTGACAAGAATGTCCTTTTGGATTATAGGAGTTGCCATCCCAGCCCTATGAAGCGGTCACTCCCTATCTCACAATTTTGTAGAGTGTTACGCAACAATTCTGATCCCCTGACCAGTATGCACCAATTATCGGATATGTGGACACGCTTTAAAGAAAGAGGCTATCCTGAGACACTTTTAAAACAGTCTTTGGAGATAGCCAAAAATCGCTGTAGCTCTAGCGCCACACCAGACAGAGGACATGCAGGATTAGTTTTCAGCACAAAATTTAATGCATGTACAAGAAACTTAGGCCAATTGGTTAGGAAACAGTGGAATATTGTACAGGCCGACAAAGATTTGGCTAGAGTAGTTCCAGATCCCCCTAAGATATGCTACAGACGCGGTACTAATCTACGCGATCTGTTGGTCAAAACTGACCCCATACAATGCTATTCTAAAACTACCCGCACTTGGCTGTCTGGTACTAAGTCAGGTTGTTTCCGCTGCCCTAACTGTACTTCATGTAGGTATATGACACCAGGAAACTCATTTCTACATCCCCAATCTGGTAAGCGTTTTCTGATTAGACATCATATTGCCTGCACTACGAGTCATGTCATATACCTGATTACTTGCCCTTGCGGTCTATCTTATGTTGGCAAAACGGACCTCACCCTTCGATTGAGAATGGATGCTCACCGCTCAGCTATTAGCGTTGCATTCAGGGATGGTGTATCCGTTAAACCAGTTGCCAAGCATTTCTTAGAACTTGGACATAGGTTACCTACATTTAAATATATTGCCATAGACCATGTACCGCCCCTGATACGTGGGGGGGATAGATCAAAAATTCTCCTCCAGCGAGAAGTTTTTTGGATTAAAAAATTAAATACAATGGCCCCTGCAGGGTTAAATGAACATTGTTCTTTCATGTGCTTTCTGAATCAAAGGTGATATATTACTATGTGCAATCTATTTTGGTTGGGGCAATATCTTTTCTGTATATATTTATGCTGCTTCTTTTGGATTTTGTATACATTTGTGTCTATGTAATGTATTTTGCTGCTCTAATGTCTCTGCTTATCAGTGGTTTGCTGTAACATTGTTTCTTGAAACATTGTTTTTATTTACTATGTTAAATATCTTTTTTCCTCTGTCTTTGGTCCAGGTGCTCTCTTTTTTCTTAATTCACATGTTTGGCCTATTCAGGTGATTGGGCTTTGTCACATGACCTGTCTCCACACACGTGATAGGGTGAGTGTCTATACTTTTTATCTATATTAAGCTGTGTTCCCAAGGGATTTCGGGTCTTGATAATGGTCTGAGAAGGAGACCGAAACGTTGGCCTGTTTTTATAATTTTCTACAATAAAGTATGTTTTAAGTAACTTGGTGTTAAACGTTCCTGGTGTGCACCCATTTACAAATATTTTTATATATATATATATATATATATATATATATATATATATATATAAATATATTCTTATCACCAGGAAAGGGGCCTATGAAGATGACCAAGCAGAAAGCAGCCATAATAATTCAAAGACCCAAACAGCAATGTACACAAGGCACCAACATTAATATGTTTATGGTAAAATGAAAAGCATTTCAGACGTGTATGATATGGTGACTATTACAGAGAAATGACTGTATGAATTGTACAACATACAGTTGGATTGGGTGATTATTCTAAAACCCTATTCCAAGACAGCGCAGATGATGATGAGAATGCATTATTTGTATTTAAATTCTTTTTACTACTTAACCAAAGTTGACCTGCAAGACAATATTGCTGATATAAGTGGAAAACGACTTTATGAACGGAAATACACATTAGTGCAAACAATGCTAACAAAACATAGTCCCCCAAAACTGTACCATTAATGCAATTAATAGGTCACATCTCAGTTATTTTTACTGCTGATAAAAAAAAAAGTTTTAAAGAGCAACTAGAGAAACCGGAGTTTTTTTGAAATGCTAAAGTTGATCAGTTCAGGAAAGCTTTAAAGAGCATAATTCAGAGAGCATAGATCAGAGAAGCGGGGGAATTATTCATAAGAATGAATTAAAAGCAATCAGATGGAAGAAATAAACTACCAATTGCTAAATGAAGAAGAGACAAGAGGGGTCAGCTATGAAATCCCCCATCACAAGTGGTAGCTCACTAAACGGTGCAAATTTATTTCCTTTAGTGTATCTTCTATAAGTGATTCTAGAGTGACTAGACTTGCTGAGTAATCATTGAAGACATTTCACTACTCATCCGAGCAGCTTCTTCAACTGACTTGTATAGGAAGTAACTGGCATATAAACTCTTCCACTATATGTTTATGGGTTTATATGCCAGGGACTTCCTATACCAGTCAGATGAACTGAAGAAGCTGCTCGAATGAGTAGTGAAATGTCTTCAATGATTAATCATTGAAGTGCTTTGCATAGAGGAAGAACAATGCATTCCATGACCAAATAACTAAATTTAGTTCCAAAATGTCTAAATGAGCTTTTGCATACAACAAGCAACTCTGTTTGTAGCGTGAGTGCAGGAAGGGCTTCTTTCTCATCACCCTGCCATACAGATGTTCTTTATGCAAATTTTGCTGAATTGTAAAAAATTGTAGAACGATGTACAAATTTGGTGTTGCCAGTAATCAGTATTGAGCTTTTACAATGGATTACAAGGGAAGCCACATTTTTGACAGTTTTTCACATTTGATTTAATTTCATACAACTGAATACTGCATCACTAAAAATCTTTGTTCAGAAAACACCCCAGTACGCAGATATTCCTGGGAAATGAAGACATACCACTGTTATATTTTTTGTTGAAAGTGGAGTAAATTATTATGCAGGCTGAGACGGGTTCCCAAACTTTTTCATATGGCTGTATATAAATATACCAGTAAACCCTCAAAGTAGTGCTGCTCTGGGTCACCTGTCAAAAGAAACAATTAATTTCTTTCCTTCTTTTGTTAACACACGGGCTTCTGGATCAGACTTCCTTCATTCAACTTAAACCTCTAGGGCACAGGTTTGAGCATGCGTCTTCGCTTCTCCCTCCTCCCCTCCCTGCTGTAATCTGAGCCTAGTGTAATCACAGAAAGCAAATATGGCATCTACTATCCTTAACAAACATTGAGAGCTTCTAAAGCTGTTTACTCAGGTATGGTAAAGCATTCTATAGAATAATCATAGAATTCTAGGTTGCACTATTGTGGCTAATCTTTTGGCAAGAAACTGCCTTGGTAGCTTTCCTTCTCCTTTAAAGACTTGCCTACAGATATTTATTCCTTGATCAGCAATCTGCTATTATATGGCCTTTCACTCTACTGACTGTCAACTCTACAATAATATGTGAATGCTTACACTACAATGTAAGAGTTACTTCTTCCAGTTCCATCACAGGCTCCCTGCTGCTTTCCAAATTACCTTTGACGTACCTCTACTTACATTCAGAGCACTCCACACTCCATGTACAAAGCTCATTTGTACATTTCTCCTATTGTTTCAAAATGCTTTTCTAGCTTTTCTCTTTGTTTTGCCCTTGATCATCGTCATCCTCTCCCGTGGACTTTTTGAGAGCAGTGCCACAACTCTAGGTAGGGAATTCACAAAAATGGAGGAAGACTTTTTTGGAGTAAAAGTAGTGTTAAAACTGATGTAAATACAATGCATGTATTCACAAACAAAAATCTGCCAAAATACAGAATTACTGCAACTGACACTTTTCAGTTTTTTGTAAAAGAAAGAGGATGAAGATTTTTATTTTCCTTTAACATGGGACAAGACCTAATGGATATAACTCATTGTACTGCATTCATCAACTGTGAGATCAGAAGTTCATAGTTACATAGTTAAAGGGCATGTAAAGTCTAAAATAGAATAAAGGCTAGAAATGCTGTATTTTGTATACGAAATATAAACATGAACTTACTGCACCACAAGCCTAATCAAACAGATGATTTATGCTTTCAAAGTTGGATACAGGGGGTCACTCAATATTTATTTGATAGTTTAAAAGTGGCAGGGAACCTTTACTCTGAAAGGCAAAAAAATGTCATTTAAAATGTTGTGGGAAAGACAAAATCTGGAATCTTTAAATAACAAATTCACAGAAGTACAGATAGAGGTTTGTAAATATGGTGGTTGCAGGTAAAGTTGCTGTACCATGTTAGCCAGTAAAAAAATTACAGGGTAACCCTTTTGAAATAAAAAAATAACAAAAGTGGTATAAAGGTGATACCTTTATGGCTTATTATATTAGTTAGCCAATAAAGGTATCACCTTTATACCACTTTTGTTATTTTTTTATTTCTAAAGAGTTGCCCTGTAACATAAATATGGTGGGAAATCTGAAAAATCTATCTTCACATTTATTTTGTCCCAATATCACCACTTTTCTGAATTCCCCTCTAGAACTAGTTTCCTTGCTTCCTAAGACTCTTCTCCTCCTTTTCTACTTTCAATTGTTACCATAAAATACAAAATTCTGAAGTGTACTCTTACCCTTCATAATGTTCAACTCAACCTCCCTTTTGCTTTCCCATGATAGACTCAAACAAGGGGTTAACCTTTAAGTTAACTTTTAGCATGTTAAAAAAAATGGTTAATTCTAATAAACTTGGTCTTCATTATTTTTTTTTTATAGTTTTTCAATTATTTTCCTTTTTCTCCTTACTCCTTTCAGCTTTCAAATGTTGCTCACTGACCCCATATCAAATATATTGTTATTGCTATTTGTATTACTCATATTCCTAGTCAGGCTCTCTGCTGTACATATTCCAGTCTCTAATGCATGGTTGCTAGTGAAATTTGTATCCTAGCAAACAGATTGATGAAAAAGGAAACTGGAGAGTGACTGAAAAAAAAGCTAAAAAACCCCACAAATAATCAAAAATGAAAACCAGTCGCAAATTGTCTCAGGATATCCCTCTAAACGTCATACTTAACTCACCCCTTTAAAGAGATATGGACACTAAAAACCTATGGGTTTATGTTGACACTTTTCTGCTGATTGTAAGAAATTGTTACTTGAAGTTCTTAAACCTGACAGTTTTGCCAACTTGACTGTCCCTTCTCAACCTGTCAGTTAGAGTTTCTAGTAGGGATGCACCGAATCCACTATTTTGGATTCGGCCAAACCCCCGAATCCTTTGCGAAAGATTTGGCCGAATACCAAACCGAATCGGAATCCTAATTTGCATATGCAAATTAGGGGTGGGAAGGGGTAAACATTTTTTACTTCCTTGTTTTGTGACAAAAAGTCATGCGGTCTTCCTCCCCGCCCCTAATTTGAATATGCAAATTAGGATTTGGTTCGGCCAGGCAGAAGGATTCGGCCAAATCCGAATCCAGCTGAAAAAGGCTGAATCCTGGCTGAATCCCGAACCGAATCCTGGAATCCACAAATATGGCAGCCCCCTCAGAGAGAAACATGGGGTATAAGACAGGTAATGTAAAAGCATCAGGCAAATTATATTATGGCAAAATCATACATAGCTTGCAAAGAAAACCTTATGATAGATGTAAAAAGGTTTTAATTTCTGGAGTCAGTTTCTCTTTAAGTTTCCAGCAAAGTCCTTTTAACTTACAGTGACTAGCATAATCCTTAGCTACATTGCAACAGGCCTGTGCTTTAAAATACCAAAAGAATCCCAAACCAAATATATCCAAAAGTCCAGCAACCTATCAGGCTCTCTTCTGCCTTCAACAAAGTTCCAATTCCAATAAAGGTCGATGTTTCCCTCAAAAGGATATGAGAAAAAACAGAAAAAAACTAAATATAGTGTAGCGTTACTGATTTAATTACCACACCTAGGGGGTTATTTATCAAGGTCCGAATATCTGAACCTCGAATAATTTGTGGTTTTCGGAGGAAAAAAAACCTAAGAATTTTCAAGATTTATTAAAGTCCAATGGTCTAAAAACTCTGAATCCGAAACCCCGGCATCTACAAGCTCTCGAGGTCCAATATAAGTCAATGGGGAAGGTCCCAGTGTCTGGGCTGATATCGTACCAATATCTGAGGAGTTTGTGGTTTCTGCACAAAGAACTCAGAAACCTACGATTTTTTCATCGATTTTGGAGTTTTTTTACGCGGAAACCACAAACAATTATTTAGGGGGAAGCACCGACGTTTACCCGACCCTTTTTTTTTTCAGGCTTTTTTCTTAATAATGGAGGTCCTTTCGGGCAATCGGAATTGCTCGGATTTCTAACTTAGAAATACTTAATTAATAACACCCTTAGGGGCAGATTTATCAAGGGTCAAATTTCGAAGTAGTAAATACTTTGACCATTGAATTAAAATACTTCGACTTCGTATTTCGAAGTTGAAGGATTTTTCAAAAAATTTGGCTATCCTGCGGTCGAAGTAAAATCCTGCACTTTGGCAGGTTTAATTTGGAGAACTATAGAAGTCAAAGTTTTTTTTAAAAAGACAGTACTTTGATTTTTGAATGGTTGAATATTCAAACGATTTTACTTCGAATCGAAGTCGTAGTAGCCTATTCGATGGTTGAAGTACCCAAAAATTTAGTTCGAAATTCGAACTTTTTGAACTTCGAAAATTCACTTGAATCCACTTCGACTCTTGATAAATCTGCCCCTTATTGTTTTTGATATACAGTATAGAGAAGCAGTGTTAAAGTTGAGACTTCCACCTTCTTATTCTTATAAAGTCTTAATAGTGAACAGTGCTCTTATTCAACATCAAATTACTAGTGATTGACCAGAAGGGCTGATTTGTTACCAATAATACCCACACTTTGAATCACTCTGGTGGTATATTATACTCACAAACATAAAAAAAAATCACTCGCCAACTTCCAATACTCTCTCCTCAAAAGTGTCTGTACTTTACCCACTAGCTTGGAAGCTCTCATCGGCAGGGTACTCTGATTTTCCAATTTGTTCTAGCTCCTTCATTTGAAATTGTTTCGCTTGAGTCTGTCATACTGTTTGTGTTCTCCCCAATCTAAACTATTAGTATGATAATAAGTTATGCAAGGCTGCTGAACAATATTCATTCACTCATAAAAAGCTTTCGAGTCTGTGAATCGGGCGGGCTGAGGCATACAATGTGCAACTGGAACATAATGTTCAATTGGAACATTATATAGAAGATTGTACACCTTTATCTTGGGAACGTGGAAGCTAATCGTATTATGCAAATTACATTTAATTAGTTTTGACAATGCAGAGATGGAAAAAGAATTAGAAAAAATAGTAGCTAACAAGCTCTATAGCTGCATGCCAGCTCTAAAAAGTCTTGTATTTAGTCTTGAGATTTGAATAAACCCTAGAATCTATATACAATGCTGGCAAATTAGTTACAGAGTACCCACAATATTGATTCTATGTTTCCACAATCCATTTACACAAATAAAAAAAAGCATTATATTATATTATAGCAGTCAAAGAGTTAAAAGATGCAAATATACTTCTAGATGTGTATTTATCATTGGCAAAACTTTGATCACAGGGTGAACGTTTGAGCACCCATCTATAAATAGAAAAGATAGCAGCACTGGATATTTCGGCATCTATTTACTAAAACTCAAATTAATATAATTTTTTTTTATTAAAACAGAGTCGACCAAACTCCCTTTCATGAATTGAACTAATTTATCAATAATTTTTCACAAGAAATTCGGAGCGAAAAAAACACAGCGACAAAATTGAGCGTTAATTCATATAGTAGAATTGGCACTCTGAAAACTCTATATTGTTAAATTGTCACTTGACTTTATCGGATTATCGGAAGAAAACCCCAACATTATCGGATTATCCAGCGCAGATCACAATGTCAAGAAATAACTTTAGGGACATTTGCCATTGACTTCTACATGACCTCGACAGGTTTGAGATGACATGTTGGATTTTTAGCAGCTTTGGGGTATAATAAATCTAAAAATTTGAGTTTTTATTTTTTGACAAAAAATTTGAGTTTTTCCCCCTAAAAACCCGAACAGAAAAAAATTGAGGTTTTTATAAACGGACCCCTTAATGTTGTTATTATTTTAACTTAATATATACTTTACATATATCTCTAATGAAGGAGGAGAAAAATGATGAAGACTGTAGTGGTTGATTCACTTGTTTAAAAATGTGTTCGTCAGATGCTTTTTTTTTTTTTTTTTTTTAAAAAAAAAGGTTTATTTTTTTAATGATTTTCAAAAACAAAACCAAACATAAACACAGGTTGCATATATTATTATTAGTGGTTGGTACAAAGCATCACTTTACCATTTTAGAGGTTTCTTCTGGTCCTTATTATTTTGTGAGGCCTATGTGGGTCAGCAGTAAGTTCAGCACATCTACCTTTTCTAATTACCCCCATCTGCCTATTCAAAGTTGCATTCCAAAACCAAGGGTATTAATATTAAGTTGATGATGTTGGAGATCAGGCCTGGCTGACAGTCTGTGTATTAGATCATGCCACAGGTCTGCAGTTGGGTTGAGGTCAGGGTTCTGTGCAGCCAGACAATTCTTCCATTCTCATCTTAGCGAATTCTTTCTGTTTGAACCTCATTTTATGCAAGGGACATTATTAAAAGAGGAAAGACTTCCAGATTGTAGTTTGGTACAGAATTGTCATTGTTTGTTGTGGTTTGCAGGTTAGCTTTCCAAGGAATTATGGGCCTAGTCATACTGTACGTCCCAAGATTATTATTACTCTTTCCCCAAAATGTATCATTGGTGTGCATTTGGGAAGGTAACATTTTTGTGCCATATGCCAAACCCAGGCTTCCAGCAAACTGAAAGATGGTGAAATGTCACTATCACTTGCTTCACACACCTGGAGCCTACATCCCTATGAATAATTCTTGTGCTGACATTGCTACAGATGACAGTTTGGAACTGAGCAGAAAGTGTTTCAGTTCATGTCATTTCATAGGGAGTATCCAGGGCCATCTTTACAAATTGCGGGCCCCCGTACATCGATTTCTGGGCCCCTTGGGCTCCACCCATCCCAGACCCAATGGTGACCAGGGTCCCCCCCTGCAAGTTAAAAAAAAACATTAATGGCCAGCCCTCCCCCACAAAAGTTTAAAAAAAACTATTGGTGGCAGCCCCCCAAGAGTAAAAATAACATTGGTGGCCAGGGTTCCCCCACTACAAGCTAAAAAAATAACAGTGGTAGCCAGGGTGACATTTTTTTACTTTCCAGCCCCCCCTGTTGTCAGGGAGTTGCAAACTTCCGGAAGGGAGGGCAGGAGCTCAGGTGCCTGCATATTCTTTCTGCTGATTGGTCACTGAAGTCTAAGTTCCAGGACAGCTGCACACAGATTGGATGGGTCAAGTTCAAACTTTCCCTCCAGCCTATCCAATCCCCATTCAGTTGTCCCGGGACTTAAACTTCAGTGACCAATGAAAAGTAGAGAAAGTTGTTACAGTAAAGATGATGCAGCATGGCCGGGCCACCCTAAGACACAAATGTCCCCCCTTTCCCCCGCTGATGTTGACCCCATGAGTATCTATATACTTTGGCTAAAACATGTTTGAAACTTTGGGTCATGTAGTGTATAATATGCCATTACTTTGTGGGGGTTATTGCATTTTTGTTTTATCCTTAAATAGAGAGTAAAGTATGATATGACATGAGCCCAGATCATTCCCGTTTGCCTGTTGGTAGTTATATGAATGTGGGATAGCTGCCATTTTGCTTGACTGTGATATGGAATGCCCCATAGAGTTTAATAAAATAGCACTGCTTGATGTTCACAAAAAGGCCTGCCAAATGGAAATGCCAAGAAATGCAACTCCTCACATCATATGTTTAAAAGAAAATATACAGAAAAAAACCCCATTTCAGAACACAATAGGCTACAGCCTGTTTAACAGAGATAATAGAAAGACAGACTTTATTTATAATCAGGATACAGTTTTTCCTTTCATATAGATATAATTATTTTCTTCACAGTGGCTTGAGAGATGTTTTGATGAGTGTTCTGAATATACGTTTATCACATGCTTAAATCTGTTTCACAGCTGCCTTCAGCATCGGATTCTTTGTCATTTTGATACTGTTCAGATATTTTTATTTGAATAAAATCTAACTATTTACTTGTTCATGCTCTTGCATCTGGAGTGATCAAATTGACTTAAACTGGAACAAACTGTGAGCAGAGTTATAGAAAATATATATACATAATTTTTGAGTTTCACCAATTTTTCACGAATTTATCGCCGTTTAACTTTTCGCGAGCGACTTTTCGGACGCTCGTTCAAAATTTTTGGAGAATTTTCACAGGAGTTTCGCAAATTTATTCGCCGTCAAATTCGCCCATCACTACTTTTGGGGGCACATTTACATAGGGTCGAATATCGAGGGTTAATTAACCCTCGATATTCGACTGTCGAAGTTAAATCCTTCGACTTTGAATTTCAAAGTCGAAGGATTTACCTCAATTCGTTCGAACGATTAAATCCTTTGAATCGATTTTAATCCATCGATCGAATGAAATTCCTTCGATAGGCCTTCCCCATGGGCTAATATTGAGGTTCGGTAGGTTTCAGGTGGTGAAGTAGGGGGTCGATGTTTTTTTTTAAAGAGACAGTACTTCGACTGGTCGAATAGTCGAACGATTTTTAGTTAGAATCGTCCGATTCGAAGTCAAAGTCGTAGTCGAAGGTCAAAGTAGCTAATTCGATGGTCGAAGTAGCCAAAAAAAACGTTCGAAATTCTAAGTATTTTTTCTTCTATTCATTCACTCGAGCTAAGTAAATGTGCCCCTGAATATAACATCATTTTTATACCATTCATTCCCTGAATAAACAGCTCTCACTATTACATGGTTGGGGGTGCTGAAAATTTGACAATTAAACCAGGGAAAATGATCAGAAATTTACAGTTGTCAGCTATATCATAAACTTTTGTAAGAAACATACTGTAGATGCTGGTACAGGTATGTGACCTGTTATCTGGAAACCTTTTATCCAGAAAGCTCCGAATTACAGAAAGGCTGTCTTCCATAAACTCCATTTTATCCAAATAATTCAAATGATTTCCTTTGTCTTTATAATAATAAAATAGTACCTTGTGCTTGATAATTGTACTAAGATATAATCAATCCTTATATGTGGCAACCCCAGCCTATTTGGTATATTAATTAATGTTTACATTATTTTCTAGCAGACTTAAGGTATGAAGATCCAAGCATTCTACATAACAGATCCTATACGTGTATAATGGTTCTAGCTATACTTTTGTTAATATAAAATGATATATAGGTTTCCCCCATGCATATAAATAAGATATTTTATAAGTTCATCTTTTAAAAGTTAAATTATGGCTTTCTGATGCCACATCTGAAGCGTTACCCCATATAACATTTCCAATTTTAAACTCAATTACAGAATTCTCTCTCTTCCCAAGTTAGTATAGTAGTTAGTAACGCAATTCACTAAGCTGTGACATAGTGCTGGCAGATTTAGTCAATATCTCAGGTCTCCACAGGCACAATGAGCTTACGCTGAGAATCTTTACTCCAAGCCAATCAATGGAGATGCAAAGACACAGGAGACTTAAGTCATTTTCAGAAACACGAATACAAAATACGACTGAAAGCGAACAAATATTGAAATATTGAAAAATAAATTGAGCCCTGTTTCTAATGTGTTTGTTTTATGGTATGACTTGTAGTAAAGAGTTGCAAAGTTTATGCCAATTTTGCACAGGGAATCGTATGCAATTTAACCTTTAGAAAAAGCTTCACTATTGTTTTGCAAGTGAAACCTTTCCCAGGCAGGATAAACCTTTATAATTCTTGTAGACAAAAAAAAGTCTGAATTTTTAATTAAGGCAATAAACAAAATGAGTTGCTTTTATATATTTTTATACTTTAGCATTCAAGTCTAGGGACACAGATTCTTCCCAGAATAACATCTCTCTTAGGGGAGAATTTAACCATGACAGGTGGCCTATTCATTATTATTACCATTACCATTTTATCTTTTTGTTCTGCTTGATACTTTTTTGAATACTACCTACAGTGCTGTCTTATACTTTGCTTATACAAACCACATTTATACACACAAAGTGGGATGTCACATCACACAGTACCAAAGTGATAGATTTATTTCCTGCTAAAGGGGAGAGTTTGTTCAGTGAAATGACAAGCGTCAACTGCTTGACAGGTGAAACAGCAGGGACGTTGACTCGTTTAGGTGTAGGGATATTGTAGCATTTTGCATTCCTACTAGTCAGTTGGTGTCTTTAAGTGATGATAAGCAGTAGTGCCTGCAATGAGTGGAAAACAGGTTTAGGATCCGTTATCCAGAAAACTCTGAATTAAGGGACAGCCCTATCCCACAGACTCCATTTTAAACAAATAATTCACATTTTACAAAAATGATTTTTTTTCCTGTAAGGACAAAACAGTACCTTGTACTTGATCCCAATTATTAATCCTTCCTGGAAGCAGAACAATCTGATTGGCTTCATTTAGGGGCAGATATATCAAGGGTCGAAGTGAAAATTAGAAGTAAAAAAATTAGAATTTTATTTTTGTGTACTTCGACTATCAAATAGGCCAAAATTTGATTAGAATTTGAACAAAAAGTGACTATTCGAATATCGAAATTCATCATGTTCTGTCTCTTCACCCATTCGCCATCTAAAACCTGCCGAATTGCTGTTTTAGCCTATAGGGGACCTCCTAGAACCTATTTGGGATCATTTGGTGGACTTTGAAAAATCAAAGTTTTTCAGGGCAAATACTTTGATTCAAATTCGATCAAATGCGCTAAAACTTTTATTCACAGGAGTTAAAAACAATAACGATAAAAAAATAGATTGGCATCTACAAATTATAATGTAGAAAAAAACGTTCAAAAGAAATCCCATTGGTAAATCCCTTGTAGTGAGACCAGGACCAAAAACTTGGTATTGCATTATCACTGGCATTTGTCATTAGTATGTTAATATATTAATGAATATTACTGACTGTAATTATTGCATCCAGGGAATCAGTGTTGTCATCTCAAGTTGCATGGTCCTTCCTGAGATTATAGGTTATATAGCCTGCTTTCTATTATGACAATCTGAATTTGTGATTCATGCCTACAACATTTTCCCTGACTAAATGAAACATTGAAAAAAAAACAAATGCAGAAACGCACTTCCATTTTACTTACCTTTCCCTGGCAATTCATATCAAATGTATAGGAGACTTTGTTTTCAGTGATCAAATCTTGACAAAACTCAAATTCAAACATTAATAAATCTGCACTGTGAACACTTGGGCAAATAAGTAAGATGGTGGCCCAGGGTGGTGCCTTATGTCAATCTGAAGAACATCAATTTAAATCACTTGGGGGGGGGGGGTGTTTAACATTTTGGCATCCCAAGTGAATCTAGGTTTCTTAAGGGTAAATTTACTAAACGGCAAAACTTTGGCAACGACGGCTTCGCAGCCAGCGCAACACTTCACCAGGCGTAAATTCCCTAGGACAATGCTAATTTACTAAAATGTGAAGTTGTGTCCAGGGCCAGTGAACGCTGGCAAATTTTCACTAGCGTTACTAGCAATCAAAACGAAGATGCACTAGCGTTCAATCATGCCTAGCGCAACTTCCATGGAGGTCTTCGCTCAGGCTAATTTGCATATGGCGGGAAATTTAAAGTTGAATGGACGTATATGTTGCAGCAAATACATTACACAAGTCCAGAGAACCTTAGTAAAGAAAATAGAGTTGTTATATTGCCCTACACATGAGCCCACTGTATAGTTTATGTTCCATAAATTAGAAAATGCATGGGGGAACCGGATATCCAAAAAAAAAATAGACGATAGAAAAAATGGCGATAGAGTGCGAATCAACGCTAGCGTCTATCTTATTCGCTAGCGAAGTGAAGCCTGCGCCCCCTTTGTAAATCGGCGAAGTGGCCAAAAGTGGTAACGCTGGCAATTTGCCTCCAACGTCAGTCACTTCGCCCTTTGGTAAATTTACCCCTTAGCCTTTTAAGGCCACTCAGATATCAGGACTTTATTATTACCATGACATGAATTAGTGTACATGTTTACACTGGTGTTACAATTTCTTCTAAAATATTCTGTAATGGATTTGGTTTGTTACTTTTCTGTCTAGGCAATATCACAATGTATACACTAAGCACCACATCGTTTTATAAGATGTTAAATAACTGAAATAATAGAGCAGAGTGGGAATTGCAGTTCATAGATTGTGCTAGAGACAGGTCAATTTATGATTTGCATTAATCTTATTTGTTATGTATGAAACAAATCTAAATTTAAGAAGTTGCTGGAACTTGATGGAAGAAGCCAGCAACTGGTCTAGGCAAATTAACTTGATCTCATTTCACAGCTCAAGTCATGAGTTTACTGGTTTTAATCAAACTAAATCTATGTTTAGCACCGCAATTTGCCCACTTCTAGCGCATACAGATCTCCACATTTTAAATATACTGACAAAAGCTACATAGAACAAGGGGCTATTTTAAATTAAACATCTTTATGCCTCCAACCAAAACCAGACCTAGCTTCGTGTACAGGACAGTTCCTGTACACACATTTCTAAACACAAAGCTCTAAAAATGCCATACACAATGCAACACTGCAAGTCCTGGTGATTATAATTACTATAGAAAATAGCAGTTATCTGAAGGAGATCATGCTGATTTTTAATTGTATATTGTTCTTCCTTTATGGGCTTTGTCAGAGTTTGATAACATACATGGAATATGTGCAGGAGGAATATATAGAAAACACATAGCTTAGCTTTGATAAATCTAGACTTACTGTATATGCTGCAAAATAAGGCTGACGTTTATATCTTGCTAGTTATATGGGAAATAGTTAAGCTGCCAGATTCCTCCTGCAGAGACATTTTTATTGCAAGATATAGAAAAACACATAAAAACACACAGAAAATACACAAAAACATAAAAAACACTAATAACAAAATAAAATAACTGGAGAGTAAAAGAAATGAGTCAAAAATACTGGAATGCCCCCAGAGATTTAATCTTCTGGGATACAAAGAAAACAGATACAGAAAACAAAGTATAAAAGTAAAATATCTGTCCAATATAAAAATAACCAATCACAGACAACAAAATTCAGAACTGATCTTATAAAAGTGTTATAGTGCCCGAGCTCAAGTATATTTACAGCAACCTGCACTAAGCATAATTACTAAGGAATGGTGACATTCAACATATTTAATTTAATTGGAATTTAGTTTAATTCTTTAAACGCTTTAAAACGTGCCCCAGAATACAGTGACGGATCACATGATCTCAGATGCTCCTCCACCTTGTGCCATTTGCTATTAATCTAGTGAGTGATGGGGAGAAGGGGCTGCCGGGGTCAGAATATGCTTCATGCGGATAAGGTTAAACACAGGAGCAATATAAGGGTGGGGGCAGATAGGAAACAGGAATTTGTATACCAAATTACAAATCATTTGTTTGTTTTTTCGGAAATTGTTACATTTAAATATTAATTAGGAAATAGTGATTTTTGTATGTAGAGTTGTCACTCTTGTATCAGAGACTACTTTGTATTTTTATACTCTTAGGCCACAAACATTTAATTATGGAACTTTTGGTGATGTGTAGAAAGTTGCGGTTCAACCATTGCTACTGATCTAATGTAATTCACACAAATGGACATCGACAGGATTCAGCTTTAGAGCCTGCTATGAAAAAAGTTCTAACTTTATTCTCTTGTTTCTCTTTTCTTCTCTGACTCACGGTGATCATGTTACAGATGATGTTTTTATAATGCAGCCTAGGTAGTGCTGTATAATGGTCTGGCACCACTGACCAAACTACACTCCCCTCCAGTCATACAACTGCGACTGTGCATGTGACATCACTTCTGTGCTTGTGATATCACTTTGCCCGCACAAATAGGTACTCCTTCATCACACCAGCTCTGCAGCTGGATTTAGTAAGGTCTGGCGGTGGATGGGGAAATAATTACATTTTAATTTAAAAAAAAAAGGTTAAAAAAAGGCTTAGGTATACAATTTGCAGTTTTGAGAGGCAGGAACTTTTTTGATCGTTCAAACACAGAAATGCCAATGACACACAGCAAGATATTATTTAATTATCTCAACATTATGGGTCCATAGATAACCAATATTTTTATGATGCTTATGATAATGATTCTTGTTGACCTTTTTCTTCTAAGCTACAATTTGTGGATTCCAATCCATTCCATTAATTGTTCATGGAACAAGGCTACTTTAATATTGTTCTGCCCATTCCTGTAAAAGCATAGTTTATTATAAAATGCTTGTTCAGCTGGGCAGGGTATGGAGAAAGGCTGTGGACACAGGAAGGGTAAGTGAAGAAAAAGAGCAGCAGAAAGGGGGTAAGAAAAACCAGGAATAAGTGGTTAGCTTCTACCCTGCAATCTGGCATCTGTGGCTGAATTCTTCAAGTTTCGCTCTGTCCTGTACTAGGTCATCACAATAGTCTACCTACCTTTTATCATTGACTAACATCAAAAATAACAATTACTTTAACTGATAACAGAAACTGAAAGGAGGATAAAGAACTACAATAACCTTTCTTATCCTGCTTTGGAAAGAAAGAGCTATATCCTCTTAGGTTACTTCCTGCATTTCACACAAAGTGCACATGCTCTGATTTAAGAAGCTCTCCATACTGTATGACTCTCTTTAAATTCCAGTAGGACTGCCTCTCTCTGTCTGTGAAGGCACTGCCACTTGTCATCCCTTAGAGGCACTTAGGGGCATATATTCTGCTGTGTAAAATGAAATTCAGGGAAAATATGGTGCAAAAAGCTGTGTAAAATAAATTTATCAAGGTGTGTTTAATTTTACATCATGCGTACGCCACGTTTGCCACCGCAATTTTACATTTCTTCCACGTAAAAATGATTCTCTGTTCTTTTACACAGTTTTTTATACAGTGAAGCCTGGCAATGTGTTGTATTATCCTGCTGTTTTTCACACAGCATAATAAATATGCCCCAAACTGCTTGGCAGCAATGCAAAATGCAAGGCTCTTGTATCCCTGCACTGGAAAATCATTCAACGTCCCTGCTGTTTCACCTACCAAACTGTTGAACCTGCTATTTACTGAACAAACCTCCTCTTAAGTAAGGAAACAAATCATTTTGGTACCTTGTCGTGTTGTAGCTTCCTACTGTTTGTGTATATACAGTACATACATATCTATATATAGATTTATATTGGGTTACTACTAAATATATATAGATAGCTGCCTATCTTAGATTTGGCTGGCTGTAGCGGGCATCATTGGTGTGATGGTATGGTAGCAAATGTACATTTGAATCCTTTACCATCACAAGTCTAATATCTATCAAGGTTAAACCAGTGTCCAGTAGATACTTAGCAAAAATAATAATGTAGTAGGTTCATCTGTTGAGTGGGTTCATCTCTTTACCATATTTCAGTTGTCTATATGATACAAACATCATGTGTGTATTTGTGACTTTCTGCATGTTAAGGACTATTTTGCTTAATGGCAGTTGTATGACCCTGTATGAACTGGATAACACGGGGCATTCATTTATATATACAATATAAGGTAGAAACAAGAACTGTTCAGATTCACAGAATTGTATTTTTCCCTTAACTTAGCAATAAAATGAGCATGCTGAGTTTAATTCATTGAACGTTCTTGTTTTAAAGTTATTATAATCTGATCTGTTATTTAAATAGACATATAGATAAAACTGAACAGCAGGCTTCCGAGTCACTTGTGCATTATCTATTCCCTTACTGAATATATTTTAAGTTATGGATCCCGGGTTATATATGGGAATGCTGTTTTTCAGAGAGAAGGGGAGAGAAAAGACATATTTGTGTAAATATGCGTGAATTCATTCAGCAGGATTCTATTGTCAGGAGAACAGAACAAGGCATCAGTGTAGAATATCTCCAGAAACCTACTCTGCTGTGATGGATTTTTTAATTGGATTGTGACAAACATTTAATGCCTAATAGAGCTAGCAGCGCACATCCAATTATACATGTGACTAAACACTGCATTGCAAGAGGTCTAAGAGTTGAAAGAAGATGAAAGAAGGAGATGGAAGAATAGAAGATAGGTGCTGGCTGGCAGCTTTGTAACTGGGAGAATGAAGGGAGGCAAATATTTGTTGTCTCGGATATTGGTAAGCCTCACACTTTCCCCGTATCCATGACATTAGAGAGACTGGAAAGCAGCCTAGATTTTCCAGCAAGGCCTCCTGTTGCATCTGCTTAAAAAAAAGACCTGCCAATCAGTTTTTCGGGTTCTTGAGGTCAGGTAAAACATGAAGATGAGAGTAAAATAAATATGAACCCTAATCATACTGGGTGAATTCTGATACATTTTTATAACACTGCTCAGAACAATGTTATGACATTATTCTGCAAAAAGAGACTTTTTATCTGGATGCATTTATTAATGCACAATAATTTAAATTAGTATCAACTTAATGATCATCCATTGATTACAATGAAACAGCATCCCTCAGTGGCCAGATGAAGTGTAGAATGTGTGCGTTGGATTTTTGTTGTGTTGTTAAGCTATTGAAGCTTGGGATATTGCAGGATAACAACTGAGATTATTAAGGCAATGGGTGAGACTAAAACACGGGTCAGATTTGATTACAAATTAGAAACAGATTTCTATTTAATATCTCCAACAACAGAGACCAAAATTGCAAATGTTATGGGATGACCTCTGGGGTGGGGGTACCAAGAGGTTACAACTACACTGAATATGATTTTAGCTTCCATAACCCATTTTTTTATTTTCATTCTTGCAGCTATTTGCTGAGATGGAAGATTTTGTACACTGAAACACAGAGCAGAAAATTCCTGCACTTACCCTACACCCTTTCATCAGGAATTCAGGACCCTGTTGCCGTCCATGAGGTTGCCACAATCCATTTTGTGCGGATTGCTCTTAGGTGCATAAATATTCATCAAAACTAGTTTACTAAGGTCGTAAGCACATGTTAATGCATGGCATGCTGGGAAGAAAAATGTGGAGTAAAAAATTAAAGCTGAATCAAAATTTCCCTTAGTTAATGAGCATCGAGAAGTTCAAACATCAACCCAGTCACAGGGCAGGCAAGCGTATGGGAATCTGGAATTAAAAGACTTCAAAGGGAATCATGGTATGTAATATAACATCGGTGCTCATACCCCATATGTAATAAAAGGCACAAAGGTTGCCCAGATGCAGTAACCAATATGATATTTACTTATAAAATGCTGATCACTAAATTCTTACTTCTGACTGGTTTCTGTGGGTGCATTTGTGGGCTGGCTATTAACAGAAAGGTCACACTACTTCTAAAAATAAAGAGTTCCTTCTATCAGCAATGAAACCGTAACCTAAGTGTAATGCTGGATATTCCTTTTACTGTTTCTACTTACCATAAGTGCAATATAATAATGCAATGTAATGCGACAGGCTAGGCTAGGTAGAGAAAGAGAGCCCAAGTGCAGAAGCTTTGTGACACTGCTTAGAGAATTCAAATGGGCTCATTCATATGCATCTCTGTTTCCTTTCCTACATACACAAGGAGTACAAATTTAATGTCTGGACATTTTTCAGGACAAATCAAACTTAGTTAGTTGCATTACCAGTAAACATATGCAAGGCTGCAATGCCTTTAATGATTGGTATTCAGTCTGATGACCATGAAGACTTTGATTTTCTACTTTATCCCCGCTCCTATGGTGTGGTGCCTTTTGTCACTAAAGGAAGTAAAGCCCTAAAGTCAGACCAGTTTATCATTTTTTCTTCTTTATTCAACTCAGAAGAGTCCTTGGACCTTTGATGCTTATTTAGATTTCAATCACAAACCCGCTCTGCCAGATTTATATTAGTTGTGACCTCGTATCTCATGGCAATATATTGTTGTTCTGGGAAAAATCATAGAGCTGGGCGGCAAATTTGGCATTTCAAGCAACTGCTTTTTTAATGGTTCTTGTGGGCTTAATGAATTTTAACCTTTAATTGTCAACCTAATAAAACTTAAATCCAAAGGCTTGAGCGCATTGTTGCTTAGCACTAACCCTCCAGGCATTGCTGCTCATCTCGTAGATACAAATAATGAATAAGGGAGGGAGCACAGCCTGAAGCAGAATAACTGAAAAAAAGTGTTTTTAATGAGCTATGCAACACAACGTGTTAGGGGCCTGAAACCTGCAATGCATAGCCCATTCACTTCATTACTTCAATCCAAAGACTGTTTTGCAGTCAGCACCATGGACAAGTCCAATGCAGCTGATCAGCTCTTCTTACGCATTATACCCAAGTACCTACAAACTGTCTCAGCATTTTGCACAGTGTGTCCTCCCTAATCTGCTTGTCTTTCTGTGTAAAATTGATATAAAAGTAAATAGCATGTGATATACAGAATACTTGAACTTCCTAGAAAATAGGACCATGTCACTATGAGCAGTTAGTCATAAAACCTCTCTTTCTGATCTGAATATGTTAAGTATTGGCATGAGTATATATACACATCTAATGTATACACACCTGCCCTCTTAGCAATGAATTACACTTGATCACACAGTTCTGGCATGTATATACCTCTCTTGAAAGTAGGCCATGGAACCTGCGGGTGCTGTGCAGTGTTCTAAGACCCCTTAGATATCTAGAGAATAGTACACACATTGCTATATCTGTTCCCCAATGGAACAAGTCTACATATTCCAATTTGAAACCATGCATCTGTCAGTCACTGTTTTAATAAGGCTGTAGCCTGACCCTTCTGCTTTTGCACCCATGGGGCCTTTGTACATAGCCATTTGCCTTGTGTGGAGATTTGCTCCACTTACCCTTATCTTTCTTGATAGACAAACAATGGGAGAGCAAGGCCGTATTACAGAGAAATTGAGTTCATAAGCGGAAAGCTGCATAACACCTGGATTAATTTGTCTGAATATCAGACACTGGATCAGTATTCCCTGCACACTCCAGTGGAAGCTAGAAACAAGAATGGGAGCTGGTAAACTGGGATATTTTTCTTTCAGATTCTCCTCCCTCTCTTTTCCTTTCCCTTAATATATTTTGTACAGATGGGCATATAGACAGATTGATAGATGTATAGACAAAAACATAGATAGACAGAGCCTGTAAATGTTTTTTTAATGTCGAACCAGAAGAAGAAAAGAATGCTGCTGGCTCCTGCTTCACAATTAATCTGGAAAGAAACAATTTTTATACATTGCTCCTTTATTCTACCACCAGCATGAAGCATAAAAAAACTAAAGCTAATGTTAAACAGACAGTGACTTGTAAATGAATTGATGTAATGCTGCATGGGGGGAGGTTGATATAAGGCACAGGTTAATTACATCAATGGTCATGGAACTCATTGGTGACATATCATATCCTTATATTTTACAATAGGTTAATAATACAATATATAAAATAGAAAATAGCATTGAGAAGACTCCCATGAAGCATTTGGGCACAGGAAGGGGATATTACTGAAAGAAAACAATGACTGCAGGGGCTAAATTTGCTTCCAGCACCAAGTTACTGTATATGCTTGGTGGTAAATCTTTGTATCTGCTCAAACTAAAACAGCATTAACATATTTAATTAGGTCAAACAATCCATCTTTGATTTAACAACTACATATAGTCTATTTATAAACAAATATAGACACATAACTCCCTAAAGTATCTGAAAAGTCATTAATTAAGTGATTCAAAAGGAATATTTTTCCTATAGACCGAATTCTGTATGTGACTGGACTAATGCATGTTTCCACTTATTGACTGACAGAAAACTATTCATCTTAGTTTTTATGCACACTTCCTAATATATCTATGTCTAAATCTAAATGTCTATAATCCATATACTGTCCTAATATATCTACGTCTAAATCTAAATGTCTATAATTCATATATTGTCTGCAGTAGTATTCCTCAAGATTTAAACAGCGACACTTCAAAAAGATTCCCCAGTAGTTTCCCTCGTAGAAGCCTATACTTTCCTCTTTCTGATCATTTCTATGTTTTTAACTGTTGGTGCCAGATCATCATTATGGCTGTGCTATGCTAATGGTGAAATTGAATTTTAAAACGTCCTTAAAAATGAAAAAGAAGAAGAAAAAAAAAAAACTATTCTTTATTCTATGCCTTAAGTTAAACATTTTGTTGGACAATTGCAATGTTAGAGTGGAGTATTCTCCATTGAGAATCTTGTATGCCATGCTTGCTAATAGGCTACCTGACATTAGCCATGTGTAAGGAAAGTAACTTACCCTGGTGGTTTAGCGGGCCGGTGGGGACGCCCGCCGCGCTCTCAGCGGGGACGACCGCCACGCCGACTTTCCTCTTGATGCGCTGTTCAGTTAAGGGCGCACGCGCCGCGCCTCTGTTCCTTTTTAAGGCGCTGGCGCGTGTCGTCAGCCCGCAATGACGCAAGGCCTTATGGGTATTTAAAGGGCCATTACACAGTATTCTTTGCCCGTGATAGGACTTTTTTCCTGGTGCTTCTGAGCCTTAGTGCATCTGTTCCTGTGTATTATTGATCTCCTGTTGTGACCTTGCCTGTTTGACCATCCTGATATCTGTAATCCGACCCAGCCTGTATCTTGACTACTCCTTCTGCCTGATCCTACTCTGATTGATTACCCGGTTTGACCCTTGCCTGCCTGACAATTCTTGTTATCTGCCTGCCTCGACCCAGCCTGTCTGACGATTCTCCCGCTTGCTCCATTTGTACTGTGACCTTCGGCTTAAAGACTCTGCTAACAGCCGTGCCCCTTCGCCAGCCAGAACATCTCGCCTTGCTCCCCTCGTTAAGTCCAGGTGGCACCCAAGTAAGCTGAGGGCTCCTCCCGAAGCCCAACGGTGGTCACACTACTGGTGAAGCCGAGACCAGGGTGCTTGGCATTTGTTCTGGTATCGGTTGCCGGCCGTGACACCATGGAGTGGTCATATACCTTGCTTTTAGTGCCAAACCAATAACTGAGTGCTCACATTGAACCCCTGCTCCCTTATCACATTCTTATTTGTATGTAACTAGCCAACTCAAGCAATATGTGGTGAGACAGACGCAAATGACACAACAATATCATAACGAGAAGCAGAAAGACATGCTTCTCAAGAAGAGTTTGTTCTCCCTTTTAAGTATTTTAATGGTGTACATGAGGAATCAATAAATAAGGTATAACACCAGGCTGCACCTTTAACACTCTTTATCTCTTAAATCTGTTCCTTTGTTCTGTTCACTAAGCCAAATAGCATTCTTGACAAAGGGCAATTGTGCTTAAACATGTAAGGGCTTGTTTACAAAGTGCAGTTGCAGTCACACAAGGGAGCAAATATACTTACATGCAAATTTTTGCTTTGGAAGGCTCAGCGCGAACATTTCTTTGTTTCTTTAAAATTTTCTCTAGTGTTACTTTCTTCCTAGAGAAACTTACTTACGCTTACATCAATTTAAATATGATGGGTACATATAGGTCATATGTATGTATTTATTAATGATGCTGGTGAAATTGCTTGAAGTGGCCACTTGTTTTAAAAAATGTCCAAAGAAGCAAAATAAAGACAAAAAGATCTTCTATTGTCCTACCCTAAAACAAATGTGGCATGAGCTACAAGTGGTAAAAAAACATATATTTAACTGTTATAACATATAAACATAATCTTCTTCGCTTTTAAGTAAATTGACAATGTCCCTGCAAATTGGCATTCTGCCTTATTTTAGGTTAAAAAATGCTTTGCTCTTTAGTAAATTTGCCCAAAGATGACACTGTTCATTGCTCCTTGCACCTCCACATTGTTGCTGACAGGCCCGAACTGGCAATCTGTGGGTTCTGGCAAATGCTAGAGGGGCTGCTATAAAGTGCCATAGAAAGTCAGTATTTAGTGGGCTGGTGGGGTCTGTTTGGGTCTCTGTGTAGCTGATTGGGCCTCTTTGTACCTGAAATGCCAGGGCCTATTTTGACTCTCAGTCCAGCCCTGGTTGCTGAGCATCTGTTCATTCATTCTGCCCCTTATGAAGAATAAAGATCAGATGCTCCAATTAATGCTGGGGGACCATAGAGGGTGAGGGTAGCTGCAGGGTTCCCTCAGTATGTTTTACGTCAATAGGCATCAGACTTACACCCAAAGAATCACATGTTAACGACAGACAACAGACACCAGAAGCTGACAACTTGAACCTAATTCAAAAAGCCTCCCTCAATTGTTTTTTTTTTTTGATGTATCAGACACAATAACAGTAAATGCCAAACACTGCATTCTGGATGAAAAACATGATAAATTGCACTTTGTACACTGCCATAAATGACCCCTGTAGTGTAAGCAGAATAAAGCATAGACTCTGTTTGCGTTCTGATCTTGGGCCAACCACAGTCTACTATTAATAGTTAATAATTAATGAAATAAGTAAAAAAAAATATTTTTAACTGATCCATTAGTGTAGATGTTTTTTTCAATGAATCAATAATTTTTTTAGATTGCCATCCTTACTGTTCATTTTGTCTTATTTACTTTTCAAATTATTTTCTTAGTTTTTTTGAAAATTGGATGTTTTTAATAAACCACACTGGGTTAATTTTACTTCTTTTGCTCTTGCAATTACGTGTATATTCAGCTTTGGTTATGAAGTACCGAAGTCTCCTCAGTTCTTTCCTCTTTCCATCCCCTACATAAGTTGCAAATGGTTCACCTTATTTTGTATTTTGCATGGAGCCTGAATGCACCTTTCATTATATTAGTTAAGAAACTCGTGCAGCTCCATGTATAATGCTTTGGGTTTTTTTTCTCCATTTACTTGAACTAATTTAATTAATGACTACAAGTCACTTAAATAAGCCGACCTAGAAATCTCTTATGGAAGTTTATATAAAGTAGAGTAGGCATAATTCAGAATTCTAAAACAAAGCAGAGAAAGATAAAGCTTGCTAATGGAATATTCTGCATCAAATGTTACAAAAAAGGTTATTCCCCGTATTAACTTCCCAGAAGAATAGCTGATAAGTACAGTAATGTATACACAGGTAGTAAATGAATGACCTCTCAAACATCACACAGTTCTACTGGCTTGGGCTATGTATTCTTCTAACTCCTTTTACCAGCCCCCTTTTCAGTGACTTTTCTTCTATTTACTCCTAAAAACACAGTAATACAGCTGCCCTCTAATTTCACCATGATCGTCCATCACTTGCTTTATTTTAAATACCCTCTACCCAGCTTTCTGCTTATCAACCCCCTTATAATCTTCTATGAGTCTATAATTAATCTTTTGGAAATACAAATTAAGCCAAAGAGACTGTTTCACATAGATTTCTTTTTGGCTTTACTCATTAAGGGCTTATCACATATCCAAACAGTGCAATAAATGGGCTGCTTTGTTGCAGTATGAGTTTATACACTTGCGAACACCAGGCATGCTTTGACTGCAAATGAAACATCTCATAATGTGACACATTCATGGCAGGGAACACTTGGCTAGAAATTGTGCTATCCTCACAAATATGAAAATTGACATTTGATCAAGTGAGGGTTTCTTGCATTTACTTCCCTGAGCTAATGAATAAGAGTTCACAATATTGCTTCTTTTTCTGTTACTGATAGTGTCTCTTCTTTCTTCTCTTTCTGCTGTCTATTGATATATCAGTATTAGTCAACAGCTACCATTAGCCAACCCATCTTCATTTTTCATGGTCTCATTTGGGCCTGAAAATAATCTTTTACACTCATCTCTTACTACTCTTAGACCCATTCCTGTTAACCTGCACCTTACAAAGCTTGCAACAGCTCCAATATACAGCAACATTTTGTATAGGGCTTATTCTGCACATAGTTGTATCTTATATGGACAACAAAAAGGTGCACAATAGATATCTGGCTTAAAGAGTTAGGTGGCAGCACTGCAGTGTATTGGGTACAGCTAGATGGACATTTGGAGTAAAGATTCCTTTGTTGTCATGAAAGGTGATTCTCATAATCATGTAAATACACCACCAGTGTTGGACTGGCCCATGAGTTACCAGGAAAACTTCCAGTGGGACCAGGTGTCAGTGGGCCCTCCTGCTTCTAAACATTTGGCTTATTTCATGGCCATTCCCTATTTCTATGAGAATAAAGAGGCTAAATAGATGCAATAATAGGTTATAGTATGTAAAGAAAAGAGAATAGGGGAATAGAGGTTGAATGAGGAGAGGAGAGGAAGAAAATAATACTTAGAGTGGGCCCCTGGTCTAAAGGTTTTTGGGTGGGCCCCTGGACTAAAGGGTTTTTGGTGGGCCCTTGATGTCCCAGTCCGACACTGTAAACCACAATGCATTTATAACACAAGTTTAACAGTGGTCCTGAGGTGGCATTGAACATGACTCAGGCAAATGGGCCCAACTTTACTTTGCAGTTGTAAATGAGCCCTATGTTTTTTACTACACCCAGGCCAAAAGAGGACTTTATTAAATAGTGGGTCTTTCATTACTAACAATGAAAAATACAACTTCCCCACATGTTCAGTTTAATACAGTACAAAATAATTGAGATTTACAATTAACATACAACTGGTTACATTCATTTTCTACTGGATTATTACTATGATCATCTCTCAGAAACAAGTCCTGGAAGAATTGAATTTCTGTTTTCATTTTAATAGATGCATTTCACTAATCTCTCTCCTGATGCTTTTTTATAAATGAAAAGGGATTTTCGTAAGCTCAGCTGTGGGTAGATGGTGAACACATAGGGGAACCTCCTGACGAATATAAAAGCTCCATCTGTTAATTAAAACGATCAGGATGGTATTAAATATGTATAGTAGAAAACAAATGAGGAAAGCGGAAAGTAAAAGCTATTAAGGATTGCACATTGATATGTCACTTATAAATGGAAAGGGAAGTCAGGTGAGGAGGTGGCAGAGGTAACTACCATCTTTATGGGATGCATGAGAAAGTCAACGTTTTGGAAGAATCTATAGAGTAAGTAGAGGGTGGATAACAGCAAGTACTGACTTACGGACAGAGTCGCCAAGTAGAGATGGGCCCAGGGCAAAAAAACAGATGAACATCACTTAGAAAATTAGAGGATGATAGATGAAGGAAGGTGAGGGCAGCAGTTTGCAGGTAAAGAGGTGGAATTATAAATGGAGAGAAAATAAGGAAGAACAAGGACAAATATGGGGAAGGATGGGGAGACTAGTTAGCAAAGAGAGGGGGAAAGAAGTGTGGAGAGACCAGATCAGAAGAAACAATGGGGCAATTTACTAACCTATGAAAATTCGCCAGCGACGGCTTCGCTCACAGCGCAACACTTCGCCAGGACAATGCTAATTCACTAAAATCCGAAGTTGTGTCCAGGGCGCCAAATGCTGGCGAAGTTGCACTACTGTTGCCCAATTTTAAAGTATAATGTACATATATGTTGCAGCAAATACATTACACTACACAAGCCCGGGAAACCTTAATAAAATAAAGTTGTTATATTGCCCTACACATGAGCCCCGTGTATAGTTTAGGTGCCATATGTTAGGAAATGTAGGGGGGAAGCCGGTTACCCCAGAAAAAATGTACGCTCTTTTGCAGCCTATCACCCTGAAAAAAGGAAAAAACTCTAGCATTTTTTGGGACTATTTTTGGAGGAACTCCCTTCTACTCTATTGCACTTCGCCTGGTCTGAGGTGGCAAAGGCAAGTCTAGTGCAAGAGGTAACGTTCAGTAAAATCTTCATCTTAGTGAATTTGCGTAGTTATATCCATTCGCCAAAGTGTAAATTTGCCTAGCATTAGGGAGCAAAGTATCGCTAGAGTCTATCTCCTTCACTAGCCAGTGACTGTAGCTGGCAAATTCAGCGAAGTTCCGAAATGACGTCCAGGGTGCCCTTTAGTAAAATTGCCCCCATAGAGGAGGAAGAGGGTAAGGGAAGAAGGAATGTAAGTCCCATACAGGGGGGAATCAGAGCAGGTGAGAAAGAGAGAAGGGCAGAGAAAAATAGTAAATTAAAGGAAAATGTGAAAGCAGGCAGAAGGATAATGGTTGGGAGAGAATAGATGAACATAACAGAAAGCAAGGAACAAGGAGAATAAGACAGAAATGCATATTGAACATTTGAGTGCACTGTGATACAAATGCAATAAAAAGAAAAGCTTGAAGCAAAAGACAGAAAAGCAGTGTAACCCCTGAAGCACAAAGGAAGAGGAATTTGAAGGGAACATGACAGAATGGTGGGTGGAAAGGTAAATAAAAGAATGAGAGAAACACTTCATAGCCAGCAAAGTATCAATATAAACCTATTACTATTACAAGCCATCACAGCAACATCCACTGGACTTCAAGCACATCTGGCACTGAATGTGTTAAATCATCGTTTGGTGTTACAAATTTTGACAGTCAATAAGAATATAAGGCAGGTAGCTACTGAATGAAAGTAAAGAAATCTGATATAGGAAATCTATTTCACCATCAATCTTCCACTTCAATAAGTCTAAATTACATGTTGGTAAAGAGTGTGCAAAGCTCTGACTGTTTTGCATGTAGGAGACGGCAAATCATTCATTGTGTAACTAATATGCCATTCATTCTGGGAAGCAGCTGGGGCCTACATGTACCTTCACGGGAAGTAAAACAGATGAGCATGTATTACTCTTTAGTCAGTAAATCTCGTCAGATTTTACACTGACTCTGGGGCCCCAATGCACTTTGCATGATTAACCTGAGCATTATTAGCTTGGCTCATAAAGACACAAGGTAGACTTTACAATGTCCCCTTACTGTATGGATAATAAAGAATAAAAGCCACCCACAAATTAAAGATATAGCGATATTTTCCATACAGCCCCTGGACATCTGATCCAAGTGTACATTGTTCTCCTGGTTCTGGTGTCACTGGTTTTCCAATACCTGGGGGCTTTGGGGAAAAGTATTAAGGCTCAGAAGAGTACACATACATTTTCACAAATTCCCCAATTTCCAGGCATGCTAAGTGGTTAATCTGAACTCTGCAATTCAATTTTAGGAACCAGACAACACTGAGAAGAACTGTGCCTTGCAAATGTGGAATATGCTTAATTCTTAAGGGCCACCTCTATATCCCCTCAGAGGGAACACTAGAATTAAATCATGTTCTGATTAAATGGGCCACTGCAAAACCACTTACTGTTCCGAAAAACAGCCTCTACCTGAGTGCTAGAGGTGCTGGGATTTGTTATTTAACAAATGGTAAAGGGGTCCTTAGTCCTTCAGAATTGCCACAAGCCCCTCTTTTGTAACATCAGTACCCTGTGCCACTTCTCTCTACCATAGAAACCTAATATCCAGGTCTCTACAACCACAATAATACTACAATAGAAAAATCCACTTGTTGTAGCAGTGAAGTGGCGCATGCGGTGTTTTTCTGCAAACAAGCAGCACTATAGGGAACATCACAGGAAATGGACAGAAAAGAATCTTTTTACATGTAAATAAATAACCTTATCTACTTAAAGAAAACGAGATAAAGAAGGGTTGCTCTTGCAGTACAGATGTTTAAAATATGGACTGCTATTGTTATCTGAAACTGAAACAATGGTGCTCACACAAAAAAAGCCATCACTTATAACAGCGCAGAAGGGCAAGCACTCAAGTTAATGAAACCTTATGGATCTGTGTCTTATGGATGAGTGTGCCGCTAACTACATTATTCAGTGGATTTCCTGTTATTGCTGACCTCACGGGCAATACATTTTCCTGGGCTCTGACACCAGACACCATCTGTCTCTTTACCTATTGCAGACACCATGGGGCTCATTTATTAAGAATGTCCAACCACCAAAAAAAGAGGGGCAGGCCAGGGAGAAAAGTAGAGGAATACATAGGAAGGAAGGTGAGGGTGGGATAGTTTGCAGGTAGTGATAGTGAATTAGAAAGAGGGAGAGAGTGAGAGAGAGGAAGGGAGGACAGGGAGGGAGAGGAAAAGCATAGGAAGAATATTTGGCAGAAGAATAGTTGGCCTGCTGTTCTGAGTGAAGACACACCGAGGGTTATTTATTAAAATCCGAATGTTAAAATCTTGAAAAATTTGAAAAAGACTTGAATTTTTAGAGATTTATTATATCCTGATGCTGCATAAACCCGAATCCTAAAATACAGCATCTCAGACCTGTCGAGGTCCTGTATAAGTCATTGAGAGAGGCACCCATCCCAATTTTATTGAGGTCTGTGCTGGGTTTAGCTCAAAAATCTGACTTTTACGGGGTTTTCAGGCAATAAGATGAAAAATTTGAGAAATTCGGGAAAAAGCCTGAAAAATTAGAGCAATTCAGGAAAAAGCCCAAAAAATTACAAGCGATTCGGGTTTTTACCCGATTTTATCAAGTTTTTCTGCGATCGGATTAAATCGAGTTTTTTTTTATAATAAAGCTAAAATCAGGCATGGGAGTTTGGTCGTGGAAAAGACTTGCAACAGTGTGGTCTGGTGGCTGCTACATTGTGGTCTTAGTGGGATAAGCTGTGGCATCCTCTCCCTTTGAACTGTGATTCCCCAGAGCTGCACCACATGTTATGCTATGACTGATAAACTATAACTAGGGTTGCCACCTTTTCTGGAAAAAAATACCGGCCTTCCCATATATAACATTGGGATCAATCATCATTTTTACTGGTCAGGCCGGTAAAATACCAGCCAGGTGGCAACCCTAACTATAACCCCGTTATACACCCACCCACAGAAGTTCAGTTGGAATACTCACAGAGACTTTCCCTCTTGCTGAACTGCCTGAAGCAGCAGGTGAATCTTATAAGGGACTCTATGTAGAGACACAAAAAAGAAAAACGACTGGTTGTGGGTGCACACCTGAGGCCAATTTCAAAAAGTCTAATTCCCTGTCTCAATGATTCAAGTAAAAATGCTAGTGCATATAGTTTTGAAACAGGGTTTTTTAGTTACAAAGTTATGATCATAAAATTGATAAGCCACCATACCACGTCAAGGTAAACCCCATACGGTGGTCCCTAACTTGTTTACCTTTAATCATAGTAAAATAGGTATCTTACCTCTCTTCTTAATAGCATTACTTCATGTGAACAACTCCTATGCCTTGGTTTAAACTGTGTGCTAATCCCACCCTTTTAGATTTTTGGTGGTCCTATTGTCCCTTTAATTATTTGCTTTGGTTTGTGCAATCACTCTCCCTTAAAAGCCGAAAATGCTAGCGGCATGGGAGGATCTAGCCTGAAGGCAGTCTCTCCCATTTAAAAGCCGCATAGCAGTTGGCGGGGGAGGATTTAGCACACAGTTTAAAACCAAGGCATAGGAGTTGTTCACATGAAGTAATGCTATTAAGAAGAGAGGTAAGATACCTATTTTACTATGATTAAAGGTAAACAAGTTAGGGACCACCGTATGGGGTTTACCTTGACGTGGTATGGTGGCTTATCAATTTTATGATCATAACTTTGTAACTAAAAAACCCTGTTTCAAAACTATATGCACTAGCATTTTTACTTGAATCATTGAGACAGGGAATTAGACTTTTTGAAATTGGCCTCAGGTGTGCACCCACAACCATTCTTTTTTGTACTCTATGTAGAGAGACTATAAAGTAATTACAGGGGAAATTATCTCCAAACTCTGCTTGTGGCCTAAAGAGGACTGGTGGCACAGGTTTACTAAATAACTGTTATTTGTATGTGAGACTGTTGCCTGGGGCCGGGTGCTACAACAAATCCAAAGTAAGTTGCTCTCCTGTTGAGCAGTTGTTCCCTTCCAAATGCATAAAGGGATTTGCCATTAAAGTTCAGTTGTGCTGTTACCTGCCTGTTTACTTTTTATGTGCCCATAAACCAGTACCATGCTCTGGGGCGCCACACACCAGTTAACTATAGAAGAAGCATGTGAATTCTAGGGGGCTGGTGGGGCACAGACTGATCAGCAGTTTCAATATAAGTTTATAAAAAAAATAGCAACAGCCCCTCCCGGACAATACCAACCTGGCACAACCTGATTAATAACTCTTTACCCAACCAAAAACTGACATATCTTGCCAGGGGTTTCCCGCAGAAATTCGATGCAGTCCGGGGCATGTGGGGTCATTCCATGAAGCAAAAACTTACTCCATTGGATGTGTACAAGAATAAGTCAACATGTATTCTGTTGATTCCTTCTCCCTCCTCTCTCTGCTCCAACCCTTTCTCTTCTTGATTACTTCTTTCTTACAAACAATGTTGTTTAACATTTAAAATGCAAAAATAAAAACTTGAAAAAAAGTTTATAAAAAATAGGGCCCTAGATGGCCCTAAAGTGATTTTGCTGGTGGGCCCAGTAACCTCTAGATAAAGCCGGTGATCAACGTGTTGCATTTTCAGAATATTCACCTTTTTTAATGTATTTTCAACACATCTGAACTCAAAAACGTGAATTCATGTAAACTTTTTCAGAGCCGGCCTCTTTTGCAATTTACATAGATTTTTCCATTACTGGCAAAAACCAGGAATTTCACCACCACACTGGCAAAAAAGTTTGCTCCTCCACTGGAGAGTTGAAGACTGCGGGAAGTAATCAGAATTGGAGGGATGAAACCAAAAATAGTGGGCCGGCACAATTAAAGGTCAATTAATGATACTTAAAGTGTACCTGTCACCCAGACATAAAAAGTTAAAGTTAATAATTAAAGTCCTTTTCAAATAAAACATACAACCCAAATCACTTTACATTCTGAATTTTCTAGATACCACATTGCCACTCCTTCTTTACTATCTAATTTGGTAACCAGTGCATCAAGTCCCCTATTCTAGCACATAAACAAGATTTTGGGATAACACAAAACTTCATTTAATAACAGTGTTTACATAATGGCCCCTGCCTGTTTGCTGTGATTGTTCATTTCCAGATTAAAGGGAACACGATTGAAATAATATATGTAGTGCAAGTAAAGTTTATCTTGCTTGACTAACATGATAATATATGATCTGGAATTATTTCTTAGGGAGACAGGTCCATAAAACATTATTGAATCCTTTCTCCTTGAACACAATTTTCATCTGGAAATTAGGTTTCATATGGGTGTTTAGTGTCAGTGCTGCTGCTGAGCTGTACTGAGTTTTAACACCCCGTTAAATGAAATGGCTCAAAGCAGTCATACACATTAGATAAAGTCTTGTTGCTAAAGGTGTCAGTTTGATAAAAACTTCCCTATCAGGTTGATAAATTGTTCCAAATTCAATATATAATAAATCTACCCCTTTGAGTCTCTGAATCAGACTAGAATACAGCTCAGATAGCTCTTAAATCATATATTCAAACAGTTGTAATTGTATTATACTTTGAGTGTTTGCACCTAAACATTTCTTACTAAACAATCAATCTAGCATCTAAACATTTCGCTCCACACAGGATTTACTGAATACATTTAATTTGCATTTCAATTTAGCACATATTTAATTGTGAATTGGTCTAAACAAACTGGTTCACTGGAAGCTAACAGGCTGCACGATACACAGAGAATGTGCAAGCAACACCTCCTTTTCACTTTATTCTAGATTAACTCTTCAAACCCAGTGTTATTATGGCTAAATTCCCTGCCTCACATTTTCAAGGTTTTGACAACCCAATGAGGATGATCAAGGGTTTATTCAACATAACATCCCAGAAAGAAAAAAATATGCAATTTGTTTATTAGCATGTTGCATTGTAATAGCATTCATGGAAAAAGCTTTTATAGGAGAATGAACACTACCATGCCTGGCTGTTTGATTTACCTGACTGACCAGGAACATATGCAATTAAAAGAAGGAACATAAGGACTTTAAGCAAGTGTGCTATATCACTGCAAGAGAGCAGAAAACCAGAAGTTAACTGGGCAGTCATGGTGGCCACCAGCCACACTTAAAGTAACTCTGCATTCTCAGCATCAGTACAGGGGAACAGACTCTATGGTATGATATGATTTGTATGATATGATTTGCCTGTCGCAAGGACTATCAACAAAGCAATGGAGATCTTTTATCCAATGATCAACATTTCTGTCTCCAATAAGACCTTTATTGCTTTACCTGTATATGTGTGTGTGTGTGTGTGTGTTGTCTTGAGCCTTTATCTTGGGGGGATCAGCCTATGAAACCAAATGAAATGAAGCCATGCAGGGAGGTGCCAGCCTATAAAAAATTGCATGACCAGAAGTAAATTTTTCAGACCACCATATGAGGGTTACTTTGTTGTGGTATGTTGACCTAGAAATGTGTGATCATACATGTATAAATAAATTCCTCATAAAACACAGGGACCAGGGAATATGCATTGATCAATCCAGTCTTCTGTGAGCAGGCCATTCTATCATTGTAATAGAAATAGATATATCTATGGATTGCACACTCAGACTTGTATAAAAGAATCAAAAACTTACAAACATCATGGAAAAACCCGACGAGTTTGGACCACCATAGTGGTCTTCATCAGGGGCAAAAAACTCCATAGATATATCTATTTATATGACATTTTTCAGGAGGCTATGATTGGGCAGCCTCCCTTGGATTAGCACCTCAGCATGCTAATGGGTGTGCAACTTCCAAATTTAAATTTGACATAGTAAATCTCTCATTGTAAGACATTATCCTCTGTCATGCCCTCTGCTGGGTTCCAATGCATTCCAATGTTTTCTCAATACCTTTACCCTACGCAGGCTGGTTAGCGGTATAGGTCATCCCTGTATTTGTGGTCTTCCTAGTCTCTATTCCTAATTCTGGTAATCTCTCCCATTTGCTCTGCATTAATTGTCAGGTGCAACTAATTCCTTGAGACCTACAGTACCAGCAGAGATCCCTTATATATACCCCCTGATCTGGCATTATTGGTTGCCAGTCTTTAGGTCCACTTAACCGCTGGTCCTCCTGCCAGGTAGCACCATTGAACCTGTTTGTCTTTAGCTCTGCAACCTTGAACCGATCTGTGAACTTTGGTTTTTGTTTACCCCTTCAGTTCTGACTTTGGACCTGTCTGCTCTTTGGAGCATGTGGCAAATTGCCTGTTTCCCTGCCCCTAGTTCCAGGCCTGTTTAGTACATGTCTTTGAATACAAAAGGTATAGGTTTCATTTTCCTCAGGCTACATTTATGAGTGACAGAGCCAATAAGCCTGCAGCTTTTTCTTTCTGTTACCTTGCTTGCATTAGTGCCTATATTCTGCCTTTACTTAAGGGACAAGGAAAGGCAAAAAAATAAAATCCCATTTTTACTTTCTTTAATGAAAAAGAAACCTATCTCCAATATACTTTAATTAAAAAATGTGTATAGTTTTTATAAGAAACCTGACTGTATGCAGTGAAATTCTCCCTTCATTTACTGCTGTGGATAGGAATTGTCAGACGGTCCCTAACTGCTGAGCAGGGAAAAAATCATACTTATGAGCAACAGGGGGAGCCCTTGTCTTACTTACCAGCCATGCAGAATCCAAGCAGCTTTGTTTATGACGATCCCTAAGCAGCCCAGACCACACTGAGCATGTGCAGTGTCAGGGTCAGGCAAAGATGTTTAACAAAGTTACAAGATGACAGCCCCCTGTGGGGGCCAACTTTGAAAGCATAAATCATGTGTTTGATTAGGCTTTGTGGTGCAATAAGTTCATGTTTATATTTAGTATACAAAATACAGCATTTCTAGCCTTATTCTATTTTAGACTTTACATGCCCTTTAACTAAACTGTTTTTGTGTGCAAAGCATCCATTGTGCCACCAGATCAGTGGCCCCTGTGATTTTATTGTGGTGGTAATTCTGTGTGTGGCAGTTATACTGTAGATTGGTGAATGTTTTCCTGCACCACCACTTGTTGGAGTTCAGGTAAAGATTTATGTGCTTATTGTCTTCCATTTGACATTATTCAATGATCCTTAAGATAATAAATGCTTTGTCTCTCAAGTAGCTGTGAAATAAACATTTTTATTATACTTTCTTATAAAGTGTCACTTCATGATAGATGTAAAAGAGAGGTGATGTACAGGGCAAACTGGATTTGGTACTGCAGAACTTTAATCAAACATGCATGTAAATTGTAATTACCAAGCAATTAGTGACTAAGCAGGCTTAGCTCCTTCATATCATTTTTTGACATAAAACTGTCAAGGCTACAAGTTAGACACATCTTCCCCCAGAAGAGCAATGTAACTAGAGAGATCAAATCAATAGTTTGCAATTTAAATATGGTACCATTGCACCCACAGATGAAATGAGCATAAATAATAGATACATATAAACTACTTTTTAAATACCTCAGTGTGGGGTCAACTTTTTGTTACATCTAGATATACCAAAAAAAAAGAAAAGATTTTCGCCGATGCGCAGCGCAGTGTGTGAATGCGCTACGATGGGTGCCGTGTGTGCAGGCACAGAGGGGGTTGCCGTGTGCGCACGCGCACTGAGGGGGCACCACGCGTCGCCTGTAGGGGGCCCTGGACTGGAGTCCCGGTGGGCCCCGGGCCCCCCAGTCCGACCCTGAGCAGAACATGTCAGACACAGGTTAGATTACTGTCTAAACCTTCTGACTGTTGAAAGCCATATTGGACTCGGGTGTGTGGGGCCCATTGGGGCCACCCCCTTCCCAATAGTGATCCCACCCCAGAATCAAGCTCCAGAGAAATCAACCTGCCTTACCAACGGGCAACCACCTTATACCTGTTTACCTTCCCCTTGCCACAATTGGAGTGGGGGAGGGTGCCCACACTATCCGACAGGGAGTTGGACTCGGTCAGCGGGCTCACTGTTTCCCACCACCCCAGTCTGATTCTGAATGAAAGGAAATTTCCACCTTATCTCTAAGGCTTACGCTATAAGGGTAGAACTCAATGGGCGATTTTAAGTTTGATACCAATATTGACAATCTTGACAGGAGTCTTTTGCTCACTGAGCAGGACCTAGCAGGGTCAGATAGTTTTGGGGGAACAGAACAGCAGCAGGATGTTGAGGCAGCTAGCTGGGTGACAGTTAGAAAATCGAAGGTGGGCAAAAGGAAAATGGAGGCTGATCCAGAGCTTATACATTGCAACAAATTTGCCAGATTGTGTGATGATGATGGGAGTATGAACTCCAGATTGGAAATTCTAGATGGGGCTGATCTTTCTAACAGCCGGGAGACCAGTTTCTCTAGTAGTGGTCGGGAGGAGAGCCAAGGCCAAAAGCAGATTGTGGTTGTAGGGGACTCAATTATTAGGAAAGTGGATAGGGTAATCTCTCGTCCGCATCGCTACAACCGAACAGTTTGCCTGGTGACAGGGTTCGGCATGTGGTTGATCGGATAGACAAATTATTGGGTGGGGCTGGGCATGATACAACTGTCTTAGTGCATATCAATACTAATGACAAAATAAATGGTAGATGGAAGACCTTAAAGAGTGATTTCAGGGATCTAGGCTCTAAGATCAGGGAAAGGTCTTCCAATGTCATATTTTCTGAAATTTTGCCCGTGCCACGTGCAAGTTTAGGAAGACAGTGGGAGTTTAGGGGGCTAAATGCGTGGCTCAAGTCTTGGTGTAGGAAGGAAGGGTTTGGGTTCCTAGAGCACTGGGCTGATTTTTCCTGGGGAAGCTAGGGTAGATGGGGCAGTGGGGTTAGTAAGGGGTCATGGGGGAGGAGTGAGGGGGGCATACAGTTTACCAGCTAAGGAGGTCCCTCTGTTACAAGGAAAACAGAATAATACTAACTTAACATATCATTTTCCAGTAATGCAAATTTCAAAAGTAAAAGTAGTAACCTCCGCTGTATGCTGGCAAATGCACGGAGTTTGTCAGGTAAAATGGGAGACCTGGAATTAATTGCATGCTCTAAAAATTATGATATAATTGGTATCACTGAGACCTGGTGGGATGAAACATGTGACTGGATTGTGAATTTAAATGGTTACACTCTTTTTAGGAGGGACAGAGGGATTAAAAAGGGTGGAGGAGTGTGTCTGTATGTAAAGTCTGAATTAAAGCCATGCACTAAAGAAATAACCATAGCTGGCACTGGTGAGGGTGTAGAATCACACTGGGTAGAGATTTTGACTGGGCAAAAGGTTACAAAGAGAATTACAAATTGGTGTATGCTATAAACCACCTCGTATAAGTGTCGAGTATGAAGCCCAGCTACTCTTGCAGATACAGGGGGCTTCACAGCTGGGTCAAGTTGTTGCTATAGGTGACTTCAATTATCCAGACATTGACTGGCAGGGCTGGATTTACATAGCGGGAGCCCCTAGGCCCACTGCCGTTCGTCACACGTGCCCCCCCCCCTTTATTCAAGCAAATTTTCATAATCGGGACCTGAGCAATGTGGATTGGGCACGGGAAATTTACAAAATTATTGTATCTTCTGCACATCCCCAGTGTTTTTGAACCAATGTGGGTGTGGTTGGGCAGCATGACGCCCCCCTAAAATCCTGCCACCCTACGCCCGGGCCTAGGTGGCCTTTCCACAAATCCGGGCCTGTTGACTGGGGTAATGGGGTTGCTAAGACAGAAAAAACTAGTAGGTTTGTAAATATGCTGAATAACAACTTTTTATTCCAGCTCGTTCAAGAACCTACTAGGAATAACTCTCTTTTGGACCTTGTAATAACTAATAATACTGAACTCATTTCTAACATTTGTGTGGGTGAGCATTTAGGGAATAGTGATCATAACATGGTCTCCTTTGAGATTCTGTTGCAGAAGCAATTCTATAAGGGAGTAACTAAAACACTAAACACATTGACAGTATAAGGGCATCTCTGCAACATATTAAGTGGGAAATGCTTTTCACAGGGTTAAACACGGAACAAAAATGCTTTAAATGTCTTTAAAATGCTGCTTAATAAATATACTTGTCAGTATATTCCGAAAAAACCTTTTTGGTTGAATAGAAGCGTTGGTGTTGAGGTGGGTAAGAAAAGACGTGGTTTTAAGGCTTTCAAGTTAGCTGGGACAGCCGAATCATTTACAAGGTACAAGAAGGCCAATAAATCATGCAAAGAAGCTTTAAGGCTAAAATTTATATGGAAAAGGATATTGCAGCAAGCAGTAAAAAGAATTCAAAATTATTTTTTAAACATGTTAATAGTAAAGAAATGAAGCAGGAAGGGGTGGGACCTTTAGTATCAGAGTACAGAGGGGTGTGTGGATGCTGGGTTTTCATTTGGAGGGGTTGAACTTGATGGACTTTGTCTTTTTGTCAACCCGATTTAACTATGTAATTATAACTAACTATGTAACCGACGCTCTGAGATGAATTGCAGGTGTCACGTCAGATGTGCCAAATCTAAGGTAAGTAATAGGAATGGTGGACGCTGTTGCCTCATGCATCCAACATGCGGGGGGGCTCCCCCGCGGCAGCGCATTCTTGTTGCCAGGGGCGTCAAAAATGCCACTCATGGTAACTAAGAGCCAAATTTCCATTTTTTCAACCTGGAAATTCGGCACTTCTAGTGCAGAGAGCGCAATTGTGCTCTCTCTGCACAAGCGATGTGGATGCCGCCGACCCTCTCCGGTGCTGAAAATGTGAGTGCCGTGGGGATGGGGGGTGGCAGAACGAAGGCCGCCTTAGACAGCAGAATGCCGAGGATCACCCCTGCAGACACGATGAAGACACAACATGCAGCGTTCACATCTGACAGCCGTGTTGATGCACACATTGTATTGAAATGGTTACACCGCACACCTGGAATTTTACTCACTTTATCTGCTTTTAGTGGTGCTGGTTATCCTTCGGCTTGACGTGGCCTTCCAATGATAGCAGTTTCAATTATGGATCCGCACACACCAATTTTCTGCAGTTTTTCCTTTTATTTAATTTCACCACCAATATCAACGTTTCGGGGGGTACAACCTCCCTTCGTCAGGATATACATTCAAGTGTGACAAAAAGCATCTTTATAGGCTTAGCTCCGCCTACATTGTTACATGTGATCTAATTAACATTTAACTTTATTTTCCCATTTTGTTTAAAATTCTCATAGTGCATATATATTAGGTAGTTTTACCTTATAAAAAATTCTTTATCTTTTATATAAGACATTAAAAATATATTTTATATAAGACAATAAAAATATTAAATCCTTCATATGTGATTGTGATTTTCCTTTTATTTATTATATCTCTACCCATTACACCTTAAAGTCAGTGAATTATTTTCTACCTTTGTTGATAATATTATTTTCTCTCTATCCCCTGACTGTTCATATCTGTGGAGAAGCAGAGAGACAGTGAGTTGTGACAGTAAGTGAAAAGTGACCATAAGATCTTAAGAATAAACATATTTTGAAAGTATATAATTGGGAAAATGTATATTTTAATTATAAAAAACAAGCCAAACTGAAATTTTCATTGAGACCCTTTGGTGTTAGCGTTTTAAGTTGCCATGGCTTGTTTTTTATAATTAAAATATACATTTTCCCAATTATATACTTTCAAAATATGTTTATTCTTAAGATCTTATGGTCACTTTTCACTTACTGTCACAACTCACTGTCTCTCTGCTTCTCCACAGATATGAACAGTCAGGGGATAGAGAGAAAATAATATTATCAACAAAGGTAGAAAATAATTCACTGACTTTAAGGTGTAATGGGTAGAGATATAATAAATAAAAGGAAAATCACAATCACATATGAAGGATTTAATATTTTTATTGTCTTATATAAAATATATTTTTAATGTCTTATATAAAAGATAAAGAATTTTTTATAAGGTAAAACTACCTAATATATATGCACTATGAGAATTTTAAACAAAATGGGAAAATAAAGTTAAATGTTAATTAGATCACATGTAACAATGTAGGCGGAGCTAAGCCTATAAAGATGCTTTTTGTCACACTTGAATGTATATCCTGACGAAGGGAGGTTGTACCCCCCGAAACGTTGATATTGGTGGTGAAATTAAATAAAAGGAAAAACTGCAGAAAATTGGTGTGTGCGGATCCATAATTGAAACTGCTATTGATGCACACATTGACATTCCTGTTACTTACCTTAGTTTCGTCGAATCCAATGTGATGCCTGTGATTCATCTCAGCTCGTCAGAACGGACGGTATCGAACTTAAAATCGCCCGTGGAGTTCTACCCTAACACAATTCATCTTCCTATGATATCATCCTTGCCCCTGAAAACAAATGCTACTGAGCTCTGGGTATATTTTATCCAGGATTTGCTTACTTCATCAAAACAGGAAAAATCTGATGACAATATATTAGGTTTTTTATTTCAAAAGGCTATAGGGTAGAAATAAAATGTTCAGCATTATATGCTATAACTGGAGTTTTTTTACCCCTAAATCCATACAACCGTAATAATTCTGTAGGTTGACTTTGCTCCAGTTTGGAATTTCTCAGATTTGCTTAGGCAGCATTACAGGGAACAAAATGAGGTTGTTCAATTTTGTAAGTCCCAGGGGAGCTTTAAAAAAAACCCTTTGGAAGTCTAGAAGACATGACTGGCGGCTGAAACAGAATATCAAGATAAATAAACTCACACTGTCGGTACTGTTAACATCTTCTGTAAGAATCCCCACACTGGAACAAACTGCAAATGGGGAAATTGACTAAAACTTGACAAATATTCTTGTCCTTTTTTTTTTGCCAGGAAAAAAGCACAAGATTATAATGACAATGTCACTATTATGAAGGCAGTGTGCATAGTGAAAGAATTGGTGCAATGTGCTCTGTTTGCACACTACCTTCCTTGATTAAAATGATGCTTCAGGTCTCTGTGCTCTGTTCCGGAGTGCATATACCTGTGGCTACCCTTATCAGTCTGGATATCACAGAGCTTTATTCTTGAGAGACGGAAGAGGGGAGTCACATAGGCATAACCCCTCATGCCCCCTAACATGTGTGTCATTCAGATGTGCAAGTAATGGAGCAGCAAAGGACACACTGCAATGAGACTCTTACTGAACACCTGCCTTATGGATTTTTTTATGTGGCACAAGGTGCAAAAGAAGTGCTGCCTGGATGATCTCTAATGGACACACGTATTTCTTCCCAAAGCTGCTGTGAATGACCTACAAGTAGTGATTGGCGAATTTGGGGCATTTCGCTTCGTGGAAAAAATCTGCGAAATTCGTGAAACGGCGAAAAGTTCGTGAAACGGTGCTGGCGTCTCGTTTTTGATGCTGGTATCCGTTTTTTTTTTTACGCTGGCGAATTTTCACTGGTGAATTTTTACGACAGTTTTGCAAATTTATTCGACCGTGGTGAATGGTGGGCCTAATTTTTTTAATTCTAGCCATTTTTAATCCATGTTATGCTGAATCTAGCAAAGCACGGTGCAATAGCCAGGCATGTACTTAACACCTGCCACAGACAGACAGTAGGTATAGGGCACAGCTCTCTCTAGCTCGCCTTGCTGAATAACAAGCAAACTTGGGGTCTTTTAATGGGTCATTTTAGTGAATCTGGCACCAGAGGTCTTTTTAAAATCCTAGTGTATATACAAAGAATATCGTAGATAAAAGCGGAAAAGTTAAATACACAACTGTACTATAGGTATTTTTAAATGCAATGTTAAATACATATTAGAGTAAACCAACAGAGAAGTTATAAGCAAGACATTGATCTGAGTCACTGCAGAAACAATACTGCGGGGCCTGTGCCCATACATACACTTTGCCAGCGTCACAGATAGGAATAGAAAAACCACCTGCCCTACATAAGAGGAAGCTTTGATATAAAAAGCCTTTTTTTCCAGACTCCAGTGCCAGCAACTTAGACACTTACACAGTTTTGGAGACCTAATGAAATCACTCAAAGAAAAGGCACAACATACAAGGGCAAAGAATGAAAATCTTAAGCATCCAGCCGTATTCAAACGGCATGAGTATATATTCCCATACCAATATAATTGCTATTCTCCTATGACATACATACATAAAGGATTGTTGTGACCCCTGATGTTTGATGGTGAAAAGATACATCACAATAACATTGTGCTGCATATTATGCCTTATGCTTTAAATGTGTATTCTGTACTTTTCCCTTATATACTCAATACTTGTGCATTACAGTCATAATATGGTTTTATGTAAAGGAAAACTTTACCCCCAAAATGAATACTTATGCAACAGATAGTTTATATCATATTATGTGGCATATCTTGCCAAACTGGTATATATATTTAAATAAATCGTGATGGTCTGTGTGCTGCCTCAGAGATCACCTGACCAGAAATACTGCAGCTCTAACTGTAACAGGAAGAAGTGTTGAAGCAAAAGACAGAATTCTGTCATTTAATTGGCTCATGTGACCTAACATGTATGGTTTGTTTGGTTTGTTTGTGTGCACTGTGAATAGTAGGATCCCAGGAGGCTGCCCCTATTTTTTAAAATGGCAAATTTTCTATTTATAATTACCCAATGGCACAAACTTCTAAAAAAAATATATGAAAATGGTTAATTTACATGAAGCAGGGTTTTACATATGAGCTGTTTTATGCAATATATTTTTATAGCGACCTACATTATTTGGGGGGTATAGTTTTCCTTTAAGCAACAGATTTTATTTTATTATCATGGCATTGTCCAATGAAGATTTGTAATTGTATTAAGGAGAAACAGCTTGGTAGCTCCCACTCAAATAAGATACACATTTATCCTAATAAAAGAAAAATGTTATGTTCAGTATAAGTTGTGTGGCCAACATGTTTTTAAACTGGATATAAGATATCTGGCACAAAAATATGTCCTTACGGATTTAAAGATACTTCATCCAGTCTTGTGATTTCTGAAGCTAGCTCCGATTTCCAATTCTGTGTGTGATGAATGGTCTACACTGGGCACCACAGGCCCGTACTTCTGATTTTTGGCAGCTGCTCAGTCTTACGTGGAAGCTCTACATTGTGTGTATATCAGCTAGTGTTGCAATGGAGAATGAACAGAATACTCAGCTAGATTAATCCTGAAAAATGCAGGAGCTTCTGGTGCAGTTTGAAGCCTGTGCATCCTATCCAATACCAGTTCATATGCAAATGATTTATTTACCTTTATAGATTTAATTGTATCGCTATATATACATACTTTATTTATTTAACAATGGCATATACTGTAGTACTTTACAAGAATGTGTAGCCATTCATACAATCTATTGTGTATTTTACAGCCTGTACATATTCACCAAGGACAATTTCATTAGACAACCCACAGAGACATAGGGAAAAAATACAAATAAGTTGCAGATGCAGTGGCCAAAGTTGGAATCAAGCTCAAGGGCCACAGAGCTGCAAAATAGCAATGCACTGCCTCACAGTTCCTGAATAACAAGTATACAACCACACAGGGGCACATTTACTTAGGGACGAATATCGATGGTTAATAATAATAAACCCTCGAATTCAACCCTCGAAGTTAAATACTACGAATTCGAATATCGAATTCGAAGCTTTTACCGCAAATCCTACAATCGAAGGAAAACTCGAACGATGAAATCCTTCGAATCAAACAATTTGAAGGATTTTATTTGATCGATCGAAGGATTTTCCTTCGATCAAAAAAACCTTAGAAAAGTAATGGGGAAGGTCCCCATAGGCTAACATTGTACCTTTGGTAGGTTTAAACTGCCGAAGTATGTAGTGGAAGTTTTTTTTAAAGAGACAGTATTTCGATTATCGAATGGTCGAATAGTTGAACGATTTTTAGTTCGAATCGTTCGAGTCGAAGTCGTAGTGATGGTCGTAGTACCCAAAACATTTTCAAAATTCGAAGTTTTTTTACTTTGAATCCTTCACTCAAGCTTAGTAAATGTGCCCCACAGTGTAGAGTCTACTGAAAAAAAACTAATTTTCTGTATTTTTAGGATTTCTTTGTGGAACCAATCAAGGTATACAGTAGGACTACATTTTGTGGAAATAAAAAAAAAAAAATACCAGTAGTAATACAAAGATAAATGGATGTAATTGAAGCATCCGGAAAAAATAACAATCCATGACCTATTTCTCGCTGAATTGGGAACTGAATGTCTATACACTTGTGTATTTGTGTATGTTTAGAAAGGACAAAGTAAAACAAAATACCAACAGTGTAGTCTGATTGGTTATTGTCATCCTCCCCAAGCTTCTCTTTCCCAGTCCCTCTCTGCTTTCACCTGTACTGTAGATTTCTCACTCCATGTCACATTGGTGAGCATATATATCAGTCTCCTGCTGCTTTGGTCAGACAAATATACTCACTGACTCATCTGCTGGCTGATTACTGTGCCCCCTGGGTGCCTTCACACTGACTGCCCTAATGACAAGAAAAATACCTGTTTCACCCTCAGTCTTTCCCTATTCACAGTCTCTCAAGCTGCATGATCTCTCTCTGTTGTCTTACTCCTATAGGAGTCTCATAAGTCTCTCCTTGCAATGCATTCATCCTGCTGCCCTGCTTTATGTTTGACTGTATTCCAGCAGATACAATCTTAACAGCCAGATAAATGTAACACCAACTGATATGTGTTTTATTACCGAGTCTCCAGCACTGTGAAGCTGCACACCCAACCAACTGCTTACACATTTAAATGTACATTTATTTGGAATGCTGCTAATGTGACCAAATTAATAGAAAGAGATTTGCCTTTGAAGCCACACAGTATGACAAAGAGTTGAATTTTTAAGAAAAAATGAGTGTAGGCAATTTCAATTAATGTTATCCTTCATTTAAATATAATTAAGAAGCTTTATACTGTTTTACAGAAATGCAGTCCCTGCCTCAGTGGAGCTTTCCATTCAAGGTGGGGTCGTTTCCTCAGAAGGCAGTTACACTGTTGATGTGTTTTTGGAATGGGAGAGCACCAGAGCAGAACCCAAGCAGACATGGGGAAGAAGATACAGTTATTGGAAGGGGCACATCCAGGCATATGATATAATAGAAGCATGTCTAGGCCCTATTATGGCTAATTATACTGGGGTACTGTCAATGACAATATCTTCCCTTCCACACTTGGAGTAAGTCTGAATCTCAGATGGGAAACATATTTTTTCAGAGGGGGGGTCAACTTTTAAATACTTGAACTACTTTATTAATGCATATTTCAACAGCTTCAGAGAAATCATAGCAACTAATATATTACTTATAACTGTAGCAGTTGCTCTGGGACAAAGTCTACTAAACCTCCACAGACTTTTACAACAACTAATGCAACAAATATTTTTAAAACTTACATTTGAGAAAAGCTAAATACTGTAATTGCTCAGTCTAGGAATGAAAGTCAGGTTAAAAAGAGAGAAAACGGTTGTCTGGTGGAGAAGGGAGCACCTTTCATGCAGGAGAGAAATGTGAAGTGGTGTGCAGGGTCAACTTATTATTATTTAATCATACTTGAATTGCTAGAGCAGTAGGGTTAATACTCTAGGTTATTATAGGGACCAGGTCCAAGAGAAATCCCAAGAAGTGGGCCCAAGCTTTGGCTGTACGTAATATCATATGCCTGTAATATTTCAGGCAACATGACATCTGTAATCAGGAAGTAAGATCTGTGAAATCTATTAAAGGAACCAGTTGTGTTTTTAAGAATCCCTGTAAAAGTATCCGGATGTAAAGCCTTTCCTCCAGTGCTTTAGCATGGATCAACCTGAGAGAAAGTGTCATGTGTGATATGTTGCAGGGGCAACACCTATAAGTGTACACACAACTTTTTAGTAAACTACGGAACGGACTTCATGTATTTTCATCATTTACTGTTCAACGAGTACATACAATACTCTAGGATAAAAATATTGAAATTAAAGTGGATTAGAGTAGCATAAGTAGAAAACTATTCTTTCCTCAGCAAAATAATGAAAGATTCCTTGGTTCAAGATGTGGAAATGAAATGCAACGTATAAATCTAAGTTCCACTATTAATTCGCCTAATTTTTGGCAGTTACTTTGGTAAAGCACAAAGAAAGTAGAGTGATACAGTTAACAACACTATTAAAGCTTAGGTTTCAGGGTTTTAGATTCATTTAATAATCCATAGAAACCAATATTTTTTTTATTTTTAAACATCTGACCAGTAAATGTTACTATTGAATCGGGATGCAACCTTTCAGGGCCATGTTGTCTGGGCAGGGGGGTGTCCTAGTGATGTCACAGTGTGGATAGATGACTTTGAAGGACGGACTGCTGACATCGTGGGATTGGCCCCTTACATTAAGGTGGGGCCAAAAACAGGCTGTCTGGGACAGGTGGCAACCCTACTAAGGAAGCATCAATCCTAAGACCACTAACTACATTATCCCCATGAGCCTTTAAGATGAAGCACCTTGTTACCTTACTGTTTGGCTTTTAACGTTGACTTAAAGGAGGTAAATAACTTTTGGAAAAGTCACACTTTTTACTGCCAATTAGCTATTTGACTAATGTACAAAAGGACAACTTCAAAAATCTTTGTATACACTACATTTGAACTACCTGTCCATCACCCCTAGTGACTTCCTCCTGCTAGTCACTACTCAAGCATCAAGCTTCTCAATATGACTTCTAAACTAGTGATGAGCAAATCACTAGGAATATTCAAAAGACACATTACAGTCAATAGCCTAACCACAGGGGTGATTAAATGACAGAAACTAGTAAAAGGTCCTTGGAGGACTCTTCAGACTCCACTAATGAAATGGAAGACAAAATGTTACTAGCAGAGATGTTAACTAGAAATTGACTACATCCCTACAAATTGTATAAAACATTTTTTCTTGTGGGTGGATGGTGAAGAGGGCACATTACCAGCTACGTTAAATCCTCATCTGCTGAACAGAAATGTGACTCTGTGCCAAAACTGGTCTGGAAAAATAATTTGCTCATCACATTTTTATGAACGTCCCACAACTCAACTGAAAGGAAGATTTTTTTTTCCTCAATGTTGTATAGTACATTTTAAAGTGAACCTGTCACATGCAAATATCTAGCACCAATGTATTTGATAACTTAAAGCCAATATTGATATTGCAATATTCATAATTTTACATACTCTGGATAACAAGGTATGGCTGCAGCATATGTTTGCCCATCCATCAGAGATCTGCAAAGTCTGCATTTCTAATGCACCAAGATTTATCTTGCAAACAGCACTGGCTGCTTATCAGCTTAAAGTCCCATACTCTCTCCCAATAGCCCTTATTATTCACAACAAGAACAGTTCACAGCCAAGGTGGCATTATTTATCCGAAGGGGCTATAGCTGTTATGGAAGCCAACTCTCCTCCTCTTTAGAAACCACAGAAAAATTTGTAGTAGTAGGACACTAGTCTCCCTAGTAGCCAGTAAACACTATGGGGCACATTTACTTATGTGGAAATGTTCTCTTCGGAAACCTCCGCCAGACTTTACGGCATTTTTTCCTGACAAATACGCATATTTATCAAAATTTTGCAATTTTGTGCAATGACGTCTCCGCAAGAGAACGCTGGTGTTCTTTCATCAACGATAATTCATTAGTGCAAATATTTCTTAGTATATAGAAAAAAGAAGAAATTCTCTTAAAACCAAGGATCTAGACAGGGGTCTGACTAGGTCAGTTTTTTTGGATTGATTTTTAAGAACAGAAGAAAGAGTACCCCGTATATTTCCCTTATCTATGTGGATAGAATCCTTGTGATACTCTTTCTTCTGTTCTTAAAAACCAATGCAAATATTTCTTAGTGAATTTTCTCTACCGTCACTTTCTTCCTAGTAAAACCGCTAACTTACTTAAACTTATGCCAGTTTAAATTTAGTGGGTATTGTCTTATGTATGTATTTTTAGTGATGTTGGTGAAATTGCTGGAAGTGCCCAGTTTTTATTATAAATGTCCAAGGAAGCAAAATGAAGACTAATGAGATCATCTATTGTGCTAGGCCATTAGCCCACCCTAAAACAAATGTGGCTTGAGCTTCAAATGTTTAAAAAAGTGTAAATAACATCTATTTAACAGTTACAATGTAAATATAATCCCACTTTAAATAGGAAAAATGCCAGTTTTGTCTTTTTTTTTAGGACTTTTGGAAAACAGGATATGTATGATGTCACCGACATATTAATGTTGAGATGTAGCTTCATCTTATTAATTCGTCAGGCAGAACCTGGCAAAATAGACATTGGTGAAAAGGGTAACGAACAGAAACTTTCACACTTTGATAAATAAACAGATTAACGATCGTTCGTCTGTGTGAAAATTTGCCTGACGAAACTTTTCCAGCACTGAGGTTTTCCGCTAGAGAAGTGTGTTACTCGCCTTTGAGTAAATTGGTAATGTTCCTGCGAATTTTCATTTTTGCGAATTTTTGCCAAAAACCATGCTCGCTCTTTAGCAAATTTGCCCCTATGTAGAGAATAATTATGTATTTATAAAGACTCAACCAAAGCTCTTATATTTTATTCTGCAAGCTAAGTTAGGCTTTTTGCACCTTGGTAGTTTTGGTTGCCAAAGTCGTGCCATAGAAAAAACATAGGAATCAATGCATTGTGTGGATAGTTGCTTCCCATACTCTTTAATAAGAACTGTAGTCTATTAGGGAATGTTCTGCAGGCAAATGCCTATTGCTGGGGAACATGGAAATCAGCATTCACAGGCAATGTCATCCCACCAAAAGTATGGGAAAGGCCATACCATATTTTTTAACTTGCCAGGGTCAGTGGCACCAGGTTTGTAACCAGGTACAAGCTGAAGTGTTTGCATATGACATCAGTAGGGCCAAGGGCCTGCCCTCTGTACAGAATAAATGTTGTACAAGGACCCATGTTACTGGGTAATCAGCCTGGCATGTCAAGAAAGAGCCACTGACCTGCAACAGAGGAATTACCCTCCAAATATATCCACTGTGCACAGGTTATTTGCATGGGTTTTTTCTTGTTACTGGATATAAATACATGGCATTATTTCTACATTTCATTATCACCTACCATGGCTTTTGCTGCATAGCTACAAACTTAGATTTGATTCTTACTAAATTTACAGCTTTGGCTATAATGGGTGTGTTTTGCACACTTACTGCCTGAGGGTGATCTGTGGGCTGATGGCAGGAAGGTATCCATCTGGTGGCAGGTGTGTCATACTCAGGACCGCCATCAGAAATTGCAGGACCCCATACGACAAAATTTCCTGGGCCCCCTGGGCTACGCCCACCGCAAGCCCCAACTACAGGTCCGCCTTCCCCACCACACAGTAAAAAAACAAAAAAAATATTGGTGGCCAGGGTTCCCACATGTTAATAAAAAATAAAAAGATATTGGTGGTCAGAGCCCCCCATAAAAAAACATTTGTGGCCAGGGCCCCCCATTAAAAAATATTGGTGGCTAGGACCCCACATGAGAAAAAAAAATTGGTGGCCAAAATTGGTGTCCAGGGCCCCCCCCCACATAATAAGAAAATTGGTGGCCAGGGCCCCTTAAACGTCCATGCCTTCCCGACATCAGCAGCTCGGGGGGGCCCGGCTAATCAAGTAAGTGTAGCGTGGCCAGGCCCCCCTTACCCTCAGGGCCCCCTACAACTCTCCCCCCCTGTCCCCCCCTGTCGGCTACCCTGGTCATACTGCACCAAGGGGCTATCTGCAAGCGCAGGAGGAGATGCTCACTCTTCTTTATACCAGCAATAGTCTGATGATATCAGCTTGCCCATGAGTGTGCCTGACGTTGCACAGAACCCATCATGTTGCTCACCATTAAAAGAAGTAGCATTACATAGAGTTAATTATGTGTTATTACACTAAATTAACATCAAGGATTTTGAAAACAAACTGAAAACAATAGTTGCCATGGTGCAAAAGCACTTCCTCAATTGGGTTGTCTCTGCTAACACTGCTTCGTGCAGAAAAATGGAAAATCACAACAAAGTGCTTCCATGATTTCTATGTATCTGTAAGGCAGTTCTGGATCCTTGATGAACCACCAATGCTGAAGGTGCCTTTGTCTGCCCTGATGTTGGTTAGCCTGTCTGATGGTTGTCACACCTCTGCATCTTCTCTTACACCTCCTCACTGAAAATCTATTTATTCCATCAGTTGACACCTATTAGTCATTGTACTTAACAATCACACCAACCTACGCATTTTCTTTGTATCTGTCCATATTAGTTTTTCCTGTACTAATAAATTAATAAAATAATATATTATTTGCATTAAAGGAGAACAAACCCCTAAAAATGAATATGGATAAAATGGCATATTATTATATAATGAACTTATGGCACCAGCCTAAAGTTTAAGCATATCAATAGCAGCAATGATCCAGGACTTCAAACTTGTCACAGGGGTCACCATCTTGGAAAGTTGTGACACTTACATATTCAGTGGGCTCTGAACAGCTGTTGCGAAGCTAAGCTTAGGGGTCGTTGCAAATTATCAAACAGAAAATGAGGTTTGTCTGTAATATAAGATGATGCTACAAGGCTTATTATTAAATGCAGTTGCTAGTTACACTGGTTTCTGTGCTGTCATGTAGTAAATATCTGTATTAATTACTAATCAGCCTTACATTGTGACATTCATATTCTATGTGTTCTGTTTATTTTGAGTAGGTCACTAAGCTCAGGTAAGGGACAGCAGCCCAGGGCATGTGCAGGGAATCAGCAGAGAAGATTGGGGGCTACTGGGACATCTTCACAGACACATATCTTCCCTGCTAAAAGGCTGTGGTTGCCTTGGGCTGGTACACAAGACCAAAACATAATGTATAACATTTCTAGCTTGCATCTTAATTTAAGCTTTAGTTCTCCTGTAATGAGCAATATTAATGCATTAAAAGGTTAAGCTGAAACCAAGTTTTTTCATGAAGTTGTACATCCGTTGTCGTTACTATAGAGGAAGCAGATCTTGTGGCTGCAGGGGGGCCCAGGAGGTATATGGGCCCCATGATGCCCTAATTCATCTACAGTTTCAATACATATTGCTAAAACAAGTCAACCTCTAAACAGTTTGGAGGCTTGAAAAATTATTTGCTGTGGGGCCCAGTAATATCTAGTTACGCCACTGTGTACATCCTTTACATTGTAGATTGTTCTTCATACTAAGAACATGGGTAAAATGCAGCCTTTCAGCTGTGGAATAAGCCCTGGAACTCTTCGGATGTTATGTAATAAATAATGGAACCCATCAGAAGATACCATTTACTGGGCAACTGTCTATATCTGATTGGTTTCTATGGGTTCATAGATCTGGGCAACTTTTTGTTGCAGAAGAATCATAGGAAGCATGGATTATTTGAATAAAAGGACAAGCTTACCGCTTCCCACGGAATGGGTTTGAGTGCTCATGCCCCAGACCTTCAGCAAAGGGGAGCAACACACGAAAAACTTGAATAGTGGGCAGGCACCACTCCGGAACACCAAGTCAATCAATCAATGGAATCCAAGAGCCTGGTTCCTGGATTCCATTGATTGATTGACTTGGTGTTCCGGAGTGGTGCCTGCCGACTATTCAAGTTTTTCAACTTTTTGTTGCGACTGATTACTGCCCAGGTACAGATTTGTCAAGTGTTTATAGATGAGCCATAAACTGTATGCATTGTAGTACCCTAGTAAATGGTTAATATCCAACTGCAATTGTCAACATTGCCCCAGTATGTTTTTTTTTTTTTGTGAGGGGTTTAAGATATCAGAACATTCTGAGGAAGTCTAATGGGGTAATAGATGGTGAGGTATTACATACAAACAATTAGGATTCAAGCTAGTGCAGCCATCCTTATTAGTCTAAACAAACAAAATCAAGGACTTAAATCAAGGTTAGTGCTAAAGAGGCAGCTGGGGAAACAATCTCAAGCTTGACTTTTAGAGATGAGTTAAAGAAGCAGATCCATAAAGTATCAATGAAAATTTAAGTCGGGTTAAGCTGAGCTGTGTAGCGGCAGCGCTGCAGCTCACAGACTGGAACTAATTTTTCATAAGAATAAAAGTAGAGGATAAACGGAAAGTCTTTAAACACATCTCAGTTCAGTCCCCTGTGAAACAACTATAATAGAAACAAATTGTAACTCTACAGCTGAACAGAAGGGTTAGTGCAGAAACAGGTAGAAAAAAAACATAAATGAAGTTTAAAAACCAATAGAAGGGCATCAAGTCTTAAACATGGTCAACAGAATAAGAAAAAGGAAAAAAAAGCAACTGAGCTAGCAATCAGAAATAAAATAGAGAATGCATATGAGAAACAATCACCATTTTATCCTATTAAGTATATTAGTGAAATGAGTAAAGATAGAAAACTTTCTTTACACCAAAGAATTTTGTTATGTATTATGGAGTATATTATTCTATAGGTGTGAAGGGTAATAATATCAGATGACCTCCCAGGCTTTAAACCTAAGAAGTGTAAAAATTGCCTTCAGAATAACTTATTGTGCATTTACTACAATAAGCCCAAGAGCCCATATATAGACTTTGGGAACTGGGATTCTTATGGGGTTATGTAATAACAGGCACTAAGTAGGAGCAGTAACCCATAGCAACCAATCAGCAGGTAGCATCTACTGGTCACCTGTTTAAAAGCCAACATCTTATTGGTTCTATTGGTCACTGCTCCTGCACAAACATAGTGCCTTTTATTACATATGGGGGTTAGGCACATATGAACATGAAAATGTTGATGTTTATATGGCAGTTGTGGTTTAAGTGCCATATTGGGAAAGTATTTGAAACAATTTCTGGTGTTGTCACTATTACCGGTCTCTGAGGATGATCTGGGTGATCTGGGTGACATAATGTATATTATCTCCAGTCTAGCTTTTAAAAATACACACACACAATGTATAGTAAGATCTATCATTTATTAAATTAGTCTCTAAGTATGTGCTTGAAAGGTAAATCAGCTTTACCTTTCTTTTAATCAGGTGGTAATTATAGGAAGCAATTACCTTACATGTTTTTTTTCGAGGAGCACCCAATGCATATTGTACAAGGTGCTACTTACCCTAAGGTTTTGTAAACATTTTGTCTGTGTTATATTCATAAACATAACATGACAAAATGTCCATCCATAAGGGAATCTAAGAACCCTGATGAAAATCACCTGGTAAATAATTCATTGTTTAAGTAGTTGGCATACACAGGAAACATCTAATTGTTTATTTCTCTAATGGGGGCTTATGTTTGTAGTATTCAGCTCTGGTCGGTGCTATGGTTTCCTGACATGACATTGTAAAATTAAATGTCATTAACCTGAGGACAGTTTCAGTTGAACAACAATTACCTGATCAATATTAAATATATATTAAGTTGAGTCACTGGGTTTTCACTACATAGGGTATTATTTCACTACATGGGGTATTATTTAATCTACTGTATGTAAAGTGGAGGCCCAGATGGAAATGCCATTCAGGTTGTATAAGCTTGACCTTTTAAAGTGGCATCATGACAGAGAAGTTCTGTTCAAAACCTTCACCCAAACATCATGGATGAATCATCTTGTGTCTTCTACCATCTGTAGTTCCCTTCTGTGCCACTCGGGAAAGTTTGTAGGCAGCCATCTTTTGTACTGCCAGGGCTTGGGGCAAAGACCTTCAAATTTTAAATGTCCTCCATTTTACCCTAACTTTTCCTAAACTGACAGCTTGGGCATATAGAGAACACACATTGTTGAGTCCTATTATTTAGAATAGTACAGTTAAATTTTTTGTTTGGTAGGGGTCCAATAACAACAACTAATGTACAAATGTTTGATCAACACTGCCACAGTGTTAATGCTGATGTGTACTATCCCTGGTATTCTTCATGCTTCTACCTACAACTGCTATTGTAAACTATATGCCTGGTTCAGAGAAGATATCCCCATGTGGTCTCCTAACAAGAATTCTGCATTAAAGACAGGTCTACAAAAACCACAAAAGCAAATGAACAAAGAACTGGCACTACAGCTCTGGATAGAAAGCAGACTTTATCCTTGCCAACATTAAATAATTCAGCCCTTGGCAAGGACACTTTGCAGTTGTGTTGTTTCACATAACCATGTTCTGAAATGGGGCATTTGGCTACACTTATCCAACTGGCACGGCTCTAATAACCTTTAGTATTGAGAATGCCTTTCCTAAGTGAAGGAATACATTTACAGTTGCTTTCTAGTTAAAAGAGTCAGTTCTGTGCAATCTGCCAGTTTTGAAAGCTTGGGCCATTTCCAAGGACAAACTCTTCCTAGGACAGTGAATCGAAAACAACTGTCCCTGAAAACTGGACACGATTTAAATAGGGGTGACTACAGGGAAAATAAAGTTATAATTAATGGTTGTATTTTCTAGTTGGACTATCAGGAGAATTTTAGAGTTTTGAGCTTGGGAAAATTCCTTGATTAATAGACACAAAGCTGCCAATGATAGATGTATGCATGGCTGTACAAGATGTTTTTTGGACAAACTGAGGGACTGGGCAACATAAGGTTTGACATGGATAAATGGAAGTGAATACACCTATGGATCAAAGATATGGATGCAAAAAATACATAAAGAGGACAGTGATTCCTAAAAGGAGGCACAGACTGCAGGCTCTGCAAGTGCACAAACAAGAGCCAGACACTGGGAATGTATATTAACTTTATTGTTGTTTTTGGAGTCCACAGGCAGGAAGGTGCCATGACAATTGCTTGTATGGCTGCATAGTTTTATTATGTCATTTCAGATAGTTGAAGGTTAAACAGTAGTAAATCAGTGTTTTCTAGACTGTGAGGCTGGCCAACCCAGGAACCTACTTGTTTGCTCTCCTAGATATTCATGATGATTTATGTTCAAACTAGGAGGAAAGACTTATTTACTGCCATACATATTCTTAGAACTATGATGTTTCATATATTTATAACACTTTTATGAGCTAAGGGGGCCCGACAAATATAATGGTGGCCATAGACGCAAAGATCCGCTCGTTTGGCAACATCGCCAAACGAGCGGATCTTTCCCCGATATGCCATTAATGATGATTAATTATACGGCCGAACAATCCGATTACGATGTGCCGTGGGCTCCGGCGGGATCGGTCGGGTCAAAATCAAACCTGATCGATCGACCAAACGACCGATCTCCGCCGGACGAAAGATGTCGGCAAACGCCACACACGATCCGAAAATCGTACGAATCCTCGATTCGTACAATAGGATCTGTGTGTCTATGGCCACCTTAAGACCTCAATGGGTCTTGAACGGAAACAGTCTGGAAACCACTTCAATATGTGAAAAGTATTTCTACATCATCTTTATGAAAAGGAAGTGTTTAAGTGTAAAATGAATACAATGACAGACATTTCTGTTATAGAATGATTTGCCTGTTATCTTGATACCTTCCAAAAAGACTTATTCCTAGATAAGAAAAATCCTTATATGCTAGTTTTGTGGCCGGCTTCAAAGGGGCGGCTCACCATTGAGTTAGCTTTCAGTATGTTATAGAATGGCCCATTATAAGCAAATTTTCAATTGGTCTTCATTATTTTTTTATTTTATAATTTTTTAATTATTTGCCTTTTTCTTCTGTCTCCATCTTTCAAATGGGGATCACAGACCCCATCTAAAAACAAATGCTCTGTTAGGGTAGAACTTGATGGGCCTTTACGTCACCATGTGATGAAACGCATATGACGTGTCGGATGTCCTGCAGATACAGGAAGTGAAGGAGAAATTGCATGTAAGAACTACATTTATCCAACTGTCAGATGAAAACTATGCACAGTGCGTCTTCATCTGACAGTCGGATAAATGTAGTTCTTACCTGCAATTTCTCCTTCACTTCCTGTATCTTCAGGACATCCGACACATCGCATGCGTTTCATCACATGACGACGTGTCGGCTCGAGCTGCACAGCTGAGTTTCTACCCTTAGGCTACACATTTATTGTCATTGCTACTTTTTATTACTTTCTATTCAGGTCCTCTTCTATTCATATCCCAGTCTCTTTTTCAAATCAATGCATGGTTGCTCACATGGAACTGCTTACCAAAGGAAAGTGCGCCAGAGCTCTATGGACTAACACAAAAAAAAATTAGTTTTTCTATACTTGCCCTTTAAAGAATAAAAAATGCATTGAGGCAAAATATATTTTCAGAACTAGGTTGTGGTTTCATTTCTCTTATGGATTCTCTTCCATTCAAGAGGCCTATGTGAAGTGCATTGTACTTTCTGTATTCAAACAATTACTGCACACCACTGATTGCTGATTAAATGAAATGAGCAAAGGGACTTATTGATCAGCTGATCAATCAGTGATGCAGATATAAGCCACGGCTCAAATAACTTCAAACCAAATGCCGCAGGGTTAATAGGAAGGAAGGGCAGCAGAAGCTCTGGCTTAGTTTGAAATACAGAGGACGCTTCAGATCTGTTAACCTCTGCCATTGGTATTTGGCTCCTGTAATGTGTACGATAAGAGCAATAATCGCATTCGCTTCCTGTGGAAAACAAGCTATTTGGCCTTAATATTGAAGGTGGCATATATCAAAAAAAACACCAGAAATAAAGTACATATCATAGTTATCGATAAATCTCTGCCCTTCAGATTCTGCTGACAGCTGTAGATCAGCAACATTGTTTGAATGTCTGGCATATAGCCTCTTTACTTTGCCTGTTACCCATGCCCAGACCCATATGACCAATATCACATCAGGCAATATCATTTCCCATGTGGATGTGCAGTTATATAGTAGGCAGAGTCTCTTCAACCTCAGTGCCCATTCAAACCACAATCCCATTCAGAAGATACTCATCTTGACTATTCAATTACATAAAACAAAACAATTGACCATAAAGTGTGTCTGATGTATTCTCAGCATTACTGACCAACATTAGGAATAAACATGATTCTATCAATTCAGCTCTGTTTTATTCTCTATGTTTTTTTGTTTTTTTTTACAAGGTCAGATTCTTAATCTACCTTCTACTACTGATCTTATTCCTCTTGCTAGCCTTGCATTTGATCTGCTTCCTCTAGGCCTTTATTGCATCACTTGATTTTTGTAAATTCATCTGAAATTATATTTCCTAGACCCCTTTCATCTGTTGACAGTAAATTATGATTACATGTCTGTGTTGTAAAGTAGGATTCATGTGTCCAACAGGCATTCGTTTTCCTTTGGTCTTGGTAATTATAAGGACCTGTGTATTCAAGCAGGGTAGCTGCTGCACTGACATGGTGAAAATATCACATCGGAATTGACCTTCTTTTATTTGTTGTTTTATGTATTATTCACTTTTATTAAGCACTGGTCAGTGTTTTATTTAAGTTGTTACTTTTGCCTTTCTAAAATCTCTCAGCCAGTCAGCTAATCCTGTTGAAATTCTGCAGAGATGCAAAGAATGGACTGCAGATAGAACCTGGGATGCTGTGGTCGCCCAAGTGTTTTCAAGAATTTGCACAGCACCAGCCAATTACCTTTATAAGCCTTTATTCCATCATTGGCTTTTATGACTACAAACAGACAGATTTTAGGCTGCCGTAAGCCTTTTTTTTTTTTTAAAGCCCAGTGCATTTCATCGGCTACTGCTGGAAAACAGTGATTTTTGTCATTGCTCCTAGTACTAGTGAATAGAAATTACCCAGTCTGACACCATCATTCCTCCATGTGTGATCAAAAGGGTGGTTATAATACATTAGTACTTGGAGAAATGACTGCTGGAGAGGGATATTTTGTCCCCTTATTGTTTCCGCCAGATGGTTGCGGTGGACAAAACACCCAAAGTTTGTTAAAAGATAGCTAAAATCTCTATGATAAAGCATGACCAAACTGCTGTGTTATGAGACAGGAGAGGGTAGTAGCTTACACTTACTTCCCTAAGTAAACACAGTTAATATAATATAAGATTTGAATCACCCCACTGTTTACTGACAACCTGACCAAACTTTTAATAGCCAATCTCTAGTCCAGCATGCAATATATCACTGTAGTGATTTTAGGGGAAACAAGTATATTCGCATTTTAAGTACCTGTTACTCTCCCTACCTATATATCCTGCCTGTGCATAACTTCAGCCTTGGGAAGAAAGTGACACCTGAATATCTTCTAAATTTTACTTATTATTTCTTACTTATTTTACTTAGAAAATGAGCAGTTCTGTTTCAGAAATGTCAGAACTGAGGCTGTATATGCAAAAGGTATTATATACAATAGGTCTAATAAATTGCGGTCTGATAAATGGACCATTTCGAGTTGCATTAAATGCCCCAGTCCAAAAGGTGTTCTCACTCGCTGACCCTGTTAATGTTCTGCAGAAAACCTTTCCATCAATCAGGTTCAAAGGAAACATACTTTACGGATGGTTATTGTATTGTCAATGCTCCATTACCCCTTTCACATCACAGAAGTGTTTTAGAAACTCCTGCTTTTAACATGACATTAATAGAGCATTACCCCATTACAGGGGACAGCCCTTTATAGTGTGGCTGGATGCCAGTAAAACCTATTGTTAGCCAAAATTGCTGCTCTAAAGTTCCCAGCATCCCTTATTGTTAAATTAAGCCTGTGCTTCTGGAAGCTGTAGTTCATTAACAGTAGGGGAGTTTGTATAAAAACAACATATATAAAAAATCAAGTTTTTGCCTTCAACAGAACGCCTCTACACAGTTATTATATACACCAATCACAGTCGCACCAAGCAATAGTTGTTTATTATTTTTAAAAGTATAGAGGAATAACCCATATTCCCATGTACTGGGGCATCCTATTCTCAGCACTCATTCTATCAAAGCACAGCAGTATAAATGGTAATGATTGCTGGGATCTGAATTTCTCGAGTTCCAGTTCACAGCATAATATTTATTTCCAGATTTAAGAACCTGCAGTTAAACAAAAAATAAATCTGCAAAGGCACGAAAAAAGGAGCTTGTAACTATATTATTTTATGCTCCTAATCTACTCGGAAATTAATGAACCATGGACAAAGAGAAAGCAGAAAGAACAGCACTTCCCAACATAAATTCCAGGTCATGGATAATAGCTCTGCTGTGTAAATGATGAGCAAATACAGTGTAGGTTAACCCATGCCAGCGGGCAATTACTGTTAGCGACTGAGGCTGCTAATGTTGTTCAATGGCAGGTATATGGTGCTCGTTTTTGAAGGCATCTCACGTGTATAGAACTGACAGCACGACACCGCGCTGCACAGGCTATAGATTAGCACTAAGGCTTTTAAAATTGTTCTCAACAACTTCACAGCGGGATACATTTCACAAAGGCCCAGGTGGACCTGTCAAAAATTGACTGATCTGCCAGTGCTGATGCTGAAGAGCTGAAGATATGTGCTTCCCCTCTGGCACCTAAGGCTTCAGACTTGCTCAGCTAAAGCAACTGTTTTCAGAGTTAAACCTTCAGCTACATCCAACTGCACAAGTCAGGAGGTCTCTCTGAAGCAGAGGTGAGAAGAGCAGTGGTGTCGGCTTTCTGACAAGTGTACCAGCTCAAGAAAAACAACTACCAATGCCCATGCGAGGATACAAAAAAGAACTGTGAACCGTGAATAGAAGATGTTATGTCCTGAGAAAGGCTTGTGCATTTAGGATTTCTACACTGGATAAACCTTGGGGAAGACAGTGTCCAATAGTGATATATCACATGCAAAAATGTAAATCCCTTTGCAATGGTGACAGACTTTTGGGGAAATACAATTTTGGCAGGGTAGTTCAGCTACAACTAGAGTGCAGCAACTGTATCACCATCATTCTAATATCAGGTTTGCACTAAGTTAAATCAGGATAACGCAAGTGGCATGTCCCAAAGTCTGGCATGAGCATTGTGCATTTAAAGGAACATGGGCATTTTACCAAAAGGGTGTCCTCTAGAATACATGTTACAAAAAAAGTAAAATATAATATTCTTTTGTATGAACAATGAATGGCAGTTGTTCCTATTTAGAATCAAAGATAGTACCTGCCTCTATGGTCCCCAACCAGTGGCTCATGAGCAACATGTAGCTCACCAACATCTTGGATGTTGCCCTCAGTGGCCTGAAAGCAAGTGCTTAATTTTTAATTTCTGGCTTGTTTGTATAAAAACAAGATCTACTGCTAAACAGAACCTCCTGTATGCTGCCAGCCCGCATAGTGGCTACCAAATAGCAATCACAGCCCATATTTGGCACCCCCGGGTATTTTTTTCATGCTTTTGTTGCTCCCCAACTCTCTTTACATTTGAATGTGGCTCACAGGTATAAATGGTTGGGGACCCCTGCGCTATAGGGGCCACAGTAATCATCTGTCCCCACCTCCTAGGTGGCACTTATTTCTGTAGCTGCCAATAGCAGGAAGTACAAATAGCACAGCTGTATATTGCACAGTGACTCCTGGAGTCCAGAACAATATTCATATTGATGTTTATGAAGCCACAGGTGATTCCCTATGAATTACTTGTACAGAGCACCAGTGGGAATGGCTGTTTCTACTGCAAGTTCTGTGTGCAGTGAAATCACTATTTAATGAAGTAAAATCGTCACTTTCAAGGAGGCTGCAAGGACAACAGATTGGGGGTGATCAAAGGTGTAATTTAGGATGATATAATAAATGGCTCAGGCCCACCTTCACTGCAGGAAATGATTGAAGTTACATATTGTTTGCAGTCTAAGTTCCCCATATTATTATACCTGTGGTTGCAGTTCTTGCCTTGAGCAAGAGCATTACGACAAATGTCTGTACTGCATCTGTACATGATCTATACCAATAATGATAAAACAGAGGGTAACAATTTATTTTTATTGGTACATACAATGTATATGTACCTTGCTAACATAAAATGCGCAGAAACATCTGTGAGATAACTGCAATGGCAATGTTAAAAATAATGACTTCTTAATCTTTGAGCAGGGATCAAATTGCTGGTCATTTGCTATTATCCTAGCAGAAAAGTTCCCCTGGCTCCCTCAGGGTAATCACCAAGCTGACATTTTGGACGGGCATCTCCCAGTAATTAAATTGTCTTTAGTCTCCACCCCCGCTCACTTTATATATGTGGAGTTCTAAGCTTCTGATCTTTACTTATTACTAGACAATTTATAAGATGTTCCAGTGTCATTACAGCAGCAATAAAGTGGCTAGGAGTGAGGCTGCTATCATGGGAAATCAGGCAATGCATAAGAAGAGTGTGAGGAGCTGATGCTGCAGGTATTAACTCATTTATTGCTGGACTTGCTAGGAAGGCATCACTGGCTCCTATCAGATGGATGGTGGGGGGTGTCTCTTGTAATGGCTGTCACTCTGCTCAAACTGAAATAGTTCCGCAGTTATCTCTATGACTGATCGGTGAGAGTCCAAGATGCCAAATGTAATAATATATAAATATATGAGATTGTGACATATTCCAGTAGTGGAAATTTACAGCGCCAAACTCTATATGACCTAAATGTGAATACAAGAACCAAGAAATGGAAGATCTTTTAGGTGTTTGACGTGTGCAGCTGTGAAAGTCTATTACGAGTGGTAATTATCACATTTGAGATAATAATAATAAGTATGTGTCATTGTTTAAAATTATTTATCAGAGAAAGCCAATTTAAGTATGTGGGAACCATCCTATTTGAAGACAAGGAATTTAAAGCAAGGCTGGGCTGCTAGTGGCCACCTGGGTGCCTTGGGATGTTGTAAGTTGTAGTACAAAATGAATTGGAATCATGGTGGGGTACCTGTACTCAGGCCTGGACTGGGAGTGAAAATAGGCCCTGCCATTCCAAGTACACAGAGGCCCAAAGAGCCTCTTACCAGCCCAAATAGCCCCCTACCAGCCCACTATATGGTAACTTTCTATGGAACCATACAGCAGCCCCTCTGGCATTTGCCAGAACCCACAGATTGCCAGTCCGGGCCTGCCTGTACTAAACATGTGACAAGGGAGATATAAACCAGCAGTATTGTATGTTACTATAAGAAGATGGATTGATTACTTCATTGATGCAAATGCTCTTTGGGGACCAGAGGATAAAGCATGGGCTCATTGAGGGGTTTTACTAGCTCCACGATTTTAACAACAGTGCCAAGCTTTTGATTGGATTTGCTACACTTTTTACACTCAGGCTAAGTTCATGGCTTTGCCTTTCAGTAAGCAATAGGTGCACTCACTGACTTGGGGAAAAATACTCCAAAAGACACGGACAAAGATGCCACCTGAAAGACAGACAGAACAGGGTAGGAATTTCACTTGGAATGCAATAAAAACATGTTGACCATACATGAGAGATTAGAGAAAGAGGACTGGAAGGTGCTGGGTGTTTTATTTTGCTAATTAAATAAGCACCAAACCAGAAAAGCCAGACTCAAGAGACTATTAAAGACAATTGGAAGAATCTTTAAAAGAACAGCCTTATAAACCAAGAAGAAATGCCTTTAGCAAGTGAAAATATACACAAACCATTATACTTCTCCACATACTGTGTCATTATGTTGAACAGTTTGGAAATGTAATGGGTTTACACCTAAAACTGAAATGTAAATGGGATACAACTAGGCAGAAATGTGTTGCAGCTACACAGAGGTTGGAGTAGAATGTCCTTCCTGCGTCTGTTTTATAAAAGGAAATTCTGGTACAAAAAAAGGGTAACGGTGTCACAACAGCTGCTGTGAATCTGCTGCATTTTGTCAGTCAAAATACAATATCAGTCAATGCTTTGTACTGGATCAATACAATACATTAACTGCTACTGTAAGCTATTCTTATAATAAATTGCCTTCTGTCTCTTTTTTTCTGCTTTTCATTATTTTCTCCCTCCTTATATTAACTGATGGAAACTTGTGTGCCAAAGTGGCAGAATGTGAGGCTCCTGAGCCACAAAAGCAGCATTATCTCCAGCTAAACTTCTGAAAAACACTTATTGGTTACAGTGTCTCCTGCTAAACAGAGGGGGGGGGGAGGCAAGCTCTCCTGTTAATGGGTGTAAAGCCAACAAAAAAAAAAAATCATTTTCTTACACAGAGAAATTGTGGAACCTGCATTAGCCCTTACATTATAAAACATAGCTTTCATGGCAGAAGTTCAGTTTGATACAAGAGCAGCAAAGGAAATAAATACAAAATTGCGACAAAGAGAAGAGTAATTTATAAAGGGCAAATATCACGATCAGGTAAATACATGTTTCTCCCTATTTCTCTGGTATCACTGCATGTTCTACACCGCAAGCAGCAGAACAACGGTCCATTCAGATATCTTAGTAGAGTCTATTTAGCATGCACAAATACAACTGCAAATAGCTCAATTGCATCTTGATATAAAGCAGTTGAAGCAGCAGTCGCACCCACTGTCTTTGCTGCTGACTGCTGTCCAAGGTTCTGAAACTGACTCTGCTCTAAAGATGCAAAGAGGAAACTACATTGGAACTCACCCGGCTGCGGAGAGCGACCTGGGATGCTGAGGAGTCACAGGCTGAAGATTGAGGGTGAAAAGAGTTCCTTCAGCAGCTTCGGCTCAGTCCAACAGTATCAGATTTCTTCTGCCTTTTGGAATCATGTGGATTCCCTCAGCTGCCTGTCTGTCTCGGTGGGTATCTGTTGCTGGCTCTCTCCGATCACTCTGCTCACTGTGCAAGCGTTACTGATCCCGATTGTGGTTTATCAGAGTGCAAAAAGGCAACGCTGTCATATATCTCTTCCTCTTCGCCTCCATCAGCTGAGCTCAGTCTACCATGGCCCTCTAGTGGGCAGAGAGAAGTTGAACAATGTGATTGTGCTTAAAATGTAGGTGCAGACTAGGCAATTCCAACTGTAGAGCTGTCACATACATGATGTCTCAAAATAACATCATTACCTGGTTTATTGGTGCCAGCTAAGTTTAAAAGTGTGTTTATGAAACTATAATATACCTGGCTATTACTAGCTTAGTAGCCCAGGCAGAAAACAGCATCACATTTGCAGCTATTACATTTTGGTGTGCATTATTAACAGCCAAAATATAACATAGTAAGTTAGGTTGAAAAAAAGCACACGTCCATCAAGTTCAACATATAGGGAAGCCTGATCCCAAATGCCGTGGGTGCTTGTGGAAAGGGGCTTGCTGTGTCAAACCGGGTATACATAGCTGCAGCAAGCATTCCTAGAGGACACCAGGTACTCTAGATAAGATGGATAGTTATTGCATATGTAAAGGAAAGGTTGGGTGTACCATTCTTCCAAATGTTCCTTCAAAGAGAATCATACTGGGTATGGTTGTTTGAAACTGTCCTAAGGGGGGGGGGTAGATAAGTTATTTCTGATAATGCTCTTATCTATATATCTCTTATTAATAAAATGTGTGGTATATAAGAGCAAAGGGTATTGTGGTTATTTATTATATACTATGCCCCCATTAGATGCCCTTGATATGTCTAAAAAATTTACTTTTTTCCAGGAAATAAAGGTACAGGTATGTGACCTGTTATCCAGGAAGCTGGAAGCCTTTGGTTTTCCAGATAAGGGATCTTTCCGTAGTTTGGGTCTCCATACCTTAAGTCTACTAAAAAAATCATATATTAAACATTAATTAAACCCAATAGGATTGTTTTGTGTCCAACAAGGATTAATTATATCTTAGCTGGGATAAGGTACAATGTATTCCTTTTTATGAGAAAAAAGGAAATTATTTTGAAAAATCTGAATTATTTGATTAAACTTGTTGAGTCTATGGCCTTCCTTTAATTCAGAGCTTAATGGATAACAGGTTCCTAAATAACAGATTCAGGGTCAGACTGGGGACCCAGGGCCCACCGGGGCTGTTGTCTCAGGGCCCCCCTCCGGCCCAGCCCGCGCATGTGCACATGTCTGCAAGCTCACTGTGTATTTGGCACAACCTGCAGGGTGCAGAACCTGAACAGATCCCATACCTGTATAGAAGTATTAAATGGCCTTGGTCACATCAACCTATTTAAAATGGTAATGCTACCAAAATTCACACATGTGTTTAGACAATTACCCATAAATCCTCAACAGCTTCTCCACCAAAATTAGGGTGCTCCTCACACAACTATAATAGTATCCCTCCACACCATATATTAGCATAGCCAAACTGCAACTCTGGGGCCTAGCTGCCCCAAATCTCTTTCTATACTTTTAGGATTAGAAATTAACTGCCACAAAGTAGCGGGCAGCCCAATCTTTGAATATAGGTGAAGAAAAGAAATGTATGGGACTAATACACAAGTGGAAAGCCTATAGAGAGGGGTAAGTCAACAGGTAATATTGGGCACCTTTATTTACCTGACAAATCAACATATGAATGGAAAAAGGTCTGTATTTGAGATGAGCAAAACAGTTTGACCAACATCGAAATTCTGCTTCACCTGTCTCCTTCTGATTTCAAAATCTTTTCATGAGTGGGTCGTCACTGTTTCCATTCCACTTTTGGAACAGAGGAGAGATGAGGATATAAGCAGAATCAGACACATCAGCTGGAACTGCCATTGTGTTTCCTGTTCCACAGAATCGCTGTATTGGAAGTGACAGAGAAAAGCAGTTGCTTTGGCAAAAGTCTATTCCAGAAATGATACTGCAACCCTAATCTTTTAGCTGCTACTAGTGAACGCAGAGAGGTCTGTGCATCGCTTCTCTAGTGATTACACGGCGTCTGAACTACACCAGAAACATTGTGGGTGGCTAAAACTTATGAAATGAACAGTTTCTGCCTTTTCTAGAGGTCTTTACAATAAAACACACAGCCCTGCTTCACTGTTTGTGTTGTATGCCTCTAGGCCAGCCAGGTGTATTTACATCTGACATGTTACTACGTTTTCAGCATATTGACCTTTAATAAAGTCTTGTTACATATGCCCTGATTTTGAACTGCTTGGCTCACAGTAGATGGTTAACTTGTTTTATTGTTGGTTAGATGCTACGGTAGAGATGTCTGAGCCTATATATCACATTGTGCAATCAATAAAAGCCATGTCAGCACAACATAACATCAAATCTAGTAAAGACAGAGCACTAGAAGAAAGCCCCATAGGCAGAAGCACCCAGGAACAGAGTGTAGATTGCTGCATATGCTGGAGCTTGTTATTAATGATGTGATGCGTATAATCATTGCAATAGTTTAACTGCTTATTGGCCTGCATATAATAAAAGTGCCTGACATAAAATAACATGGCATAACACACTGCCCAGTTTTGATATATTACATTTTTTTTTTATTTGAGGCTTACTGATATAGAGGTGCAAGTCCCATAGTGATAATATGTCAACAAATATTTATTATGCACAATAAAACTGAACATACAAAATAAGATCTTAATGGTTATATCAAATTATTTTCTTCCCCTGTTTCATAGTCTTGTTATCTTGATGAATCCCTATCCCCAGTGTGTCCCTAACTTTGAACTTATGGCTGCCTCCAGCAGCTGATAAACTTTAGGCTAAGGCCACACTAGGCGATAGCGCCGCGATTTGACTCGCGGCGACTTTTCGCCTCGACTTTTAAGCCGCAATCGCTGGGGAAACTTTTGCGCTGGCGTCTATGGGGAATCGCGAAAAATCGCCAGCGTAAAAATACACGCGGCGATCTTTTCTCTACTGTCGCTCGAAATTGCCTCGCTAGGCGATTTCGAGCGACAATAGAAAAAAGATCGCCGCGTGTGTTTTTACGCTGGCGATTTTTCGCGATTCCCCATAGACGCCAGCGCAAAAGTTTCCCCAGCGATTGCGGCTTAAAAGTTGCGGCGAAAAGTCGCCGCGAGTCAAATCGCGGCGCTATCGCCTAGTGTGGCCTTAGCCTAACTCCCAGCATTTCTGTAAAAACAAATATCTTATCAGTCTAGAGGCATTCTACACAGGACGAACCCAGCAGACCATGCGTCTAATACATATGTAATTAAATGGGATTAAATGTTTCTTAGAGATCACCTAGTTTAATGTTTATTATAAGGGCTAGTCATACTGACTATTTTGTTTCCAGTCTATAGTAATTATTTTTCTTATGAAAACATTTGGAGGAGCAACAATTTAAATGTTGTCTGCCAGTAAGTTCTCTCTAAATTACAAGATTTCTGATTTATCAGCAATATCAGTAGATCCAAGAAATGTCTTGTTCTTGAGTTCCCATTATACTACCATGCAGGCCAGTCCTACAGCTTCAATATAATATGTTACACTTTATACCCCTTCCCCCATAAAATATAGGGTGAGCAATATTTAAAGGGAAACACCACCAAAATAAAATAGATAACACGTTTCAATGGTTTTAACTTTCTTAAAAGTTATTTGTAATTGCCATTTAATGCAGTAGCTGTCTACCTCGTGCTATTTCTTTCATTGTAAAGGTGGCCATACACGGGCCGATAAAAGCTGCCGACGGACCAAGTCAGCAGCTTATTGGCCCGTGTATGGGGGCCCCCGACGGGCTTCCCCGATCGAGATCTGGCCGAAAGTCGGCCAGATCTCGATCGGATGGGGTTAAAAATCCCGTCGGATCGCGGCCGCATCTGTTCGTTGATGCGGTCCCGCGATCCGACCGCCCGTTTGGCGAACGCTAGGATCCGATCGTTGGGCCCTAGGGCCCACGATCGGATCAGCCCGATATTGCCCACCTCAAGGTGGGCATATCGGAGGGAGATCCGCTCGTTTGGCGACATCGCCAAACGAGCGGATCTATCCGTGTATGGCCACCTTTAGTCCTGACAATAGGTACCACTGAAGCAATGGGACAATATTCTTCTCCCCTCCAGTTAAGTTTCCAATTCACATAATGCCTTGCGTGTTGTCATTTATGGAATTAACTGAATGTAGAAATGCTTCATAGCAATAAAGTCATCTCTTTCAAAGAAATTAGATCCTCTGCAGTCCATTATCAAGGACACGTGATTAAATCTCTTAAATGGTTGCTCATTTTTATTGGCTGCCACTAGGTTTCCCTGTTTCACTGTTAAATTGTTTAGAACAACTTTCCCTTTTTGCTATAGTTTATACAGGACCAGTGGCCAGCTCCATGTTGTTGCTCCTACCCTTTCCAGCTACAGTCAGGTGATTCCAGCAGTGGCCAATAAAAAGGACAAATATTTGGGAGTTTTATCCTTAAAACCAAAGGTGCAGGTAAAACGTAGTACATGTATAGGATCCGTTATCCGGGAAACCCGTTATCCAGAAAGCTCTGATTTAAGGAAAGGCCGTCTCCCATAGGTTCCATTTTATCCAAATAATCTCATAATTTTTAAAAATGATTTCCTTTTTCTCTGTTATAATAAAACAGTACCTTGTACCTATTGGGTGTATTTAATATTTACATAATTTTCGAGCCGCATAGCAGTTGGCGGGGGAGGATTTAGCACACAGTTTAAAACCAAGGCATAGGAGTTGTTCACATGAAGTAATGCTATTAAGAAGAGAGGTAAGATACCTATTTTACTATGATTAAAGGTAAACAAGTTAGGGACCACCGTATGGGGTTTACCTTGACGTGGTATGGTGGCTTATCAATTTTATGATCATAACTTTGTAACTAAAAAACCCTGTTTCAAAACTATATGCACTAGCATTTTTACTTGAATCATTGAGACAGGGAATTAGACTTTTTGAAATTGGCCTCAGGTGTGCACCCACAACCTTTCTTTTTTGTATTTGTAATTGCTGGGAGCTATGGCTAAGCTCCATGTGGTTTGTTGCACCCTCATACCCACCCTTTTAGATTTTTGGTGGTCCTATTGTCCCTTTAATTATTTGCTTTGGTTTGTGCAATCACTCTCCCTTAAAAGCCGAAAATGCTAGCGGCATGGGAGGATCTAGCCTGAAGGCAGTCTCTCCCATTTAAAAGCCGCATAGCAGTTGGCGGGGGAGGATTTAGCACACAGTTTAAAACCAAGGCATAGGAGTTGTTCACATGAAGTAATGCTATTAAGAAGAGAGGTAAGATACCTATTTTACTATGATTAAAGGTAAACAAGTTAGGGACCACCGTATGGGGTTTACCTTGACGTGGTTTGGTGGCTTATCAATTTTATGATCATAACTTTGTAACTAAAAAACCCTGTTTCAAAACTATATGCACTAGCATTTTTACTTGAATCATTGAGACAGGGAATTAGACTTTTTGAAATTGGCCTCAGGTGTGCACCCACAACCTTTCTTTTTTATAATTTTCGAGTAGACTTAAAGTATGAAGATCCAAATTACGGATAGATCCATTATCCGGAAAACCCCAGATCCCGAGCATTCTGGATAACAGGTCCACTATCTGACTGTATACAGTTTTATATTTTACCTTTTCGATCACAATAACAACTACATTTTACCTGTATGTTGAGTCTTAAGCTGGGTTCCAGTTTATGCCTTGAAGGCGAATGTTTTACTCCTGGGGCACCAGATGAATCATTCAGGGTTGAACTGACCTTCCAAAATTGTATCAAACTGCATTAAGAATAACAGAACAAACTTTTAAGGTGCATCTATAAGATAGGGATTGAGGAAGAACAACAAAGCTCCACCTTAGAAGTACAAAGTCCCTTGTGCATCTCTAAGAGCCAGAAGCTAGATATGGGGCACCTTTGATTTGCACACAAGCTGGCTCAAATGGGCAGATACAGCATTGCATACAACTTCAAGGTCAGATGAATTTGGCAGGACCATAGATTGACTCAATAATTTATATCTTGCTACAAGAACAGACCTTCAAAAAGAAAAAAACCCACAAATGTGGTAGCCAAAACCTCAACGTGCTGCAGCAAACAAGAGGGGAATTAAACAATACTCACTACCCACAATGTACAACATACTAAATAAACTCTACAAGATGCACTCAATTGCACAAAACAGGTGTTGCAGATTTAAAGTAAGTCCCCAAGCTTCACATCTTCTTGCTCTACAAATAGCAAAAATACTTGCATGATATGTACAAGGGCAGTCTAGTGATAATGACACAAGATGGCCTATTTGGAGACACGCCTTCCATAATATAAAAGCCAAAGATGGCTCGTTGCTACTTGTTTATCGCTTGCACTGGGAATCAAGGAGCACTCTCGCAGTTAAAGACAACTGCAAAAAAGATCTACAGATTTGAAGATCTACTCACTACACAGGACCCGGATCATACTTCAAGAAACAGATACTCAAATTATATGTTTAAAGTACAGCTAATCCTGCTTAATTGAAATAGTTCTAAAGCTAAGGTAAAAAATGATCAATAACAGACCCACTGCCCTATACCTCTTACTAGTTTCCCTTCTCCTCTAACTAATTCATCACTTTATGAAGAAAATCCCTTGAGATCTATGCATTTCATGTACCCTACATCTCTCTACTGCAGTGCTTTAGGCAATGTTTCTAACTCTCACATTTTCTTATTTGCCTCTGTCTTTATAGCTGCCTATCTACAATATTCTGTAAAAGTAATAAAAAAAGTTGTAATGAGATACATTTCACTCAATGTATTGCATCTAGTTCTTTGGAAAAATTTGGAAATGAATTAGATCATCTTTTCTCATTAAACTGAATTTAGTCTATAGTTGCTTATACAAACACAGACCCTTATCAAGACTGTTTGGGCCTCCAGTCATTTAAATGAAATGTTATTTGTAGCTTCTAACACTGATCCACAAACATTTTTTTTGAAAACCCCAAAAATGCAGTTCTTGGGGCCCTTAACTTCACATAAAAGTTTGCAAACAGTGTGCAATTTTGTAAAACCGCTAAATTATGCCTAAATGTGTTGGCAGGCTTATGCAAGAAAATATAATTCTAAGGCTCCCCTCAGTAAATATTCCTTGGTTTGTTGTGTAATTGCTATTGAAACAATATTTGCCCCTTGCTGTTCTCTGCACTGCTGGTTTGGGCTACAAAGGTAAAATATAGCCCCAGCTGAGTAAATTGCTCTGCTGTTCTGTTCAGGATATATACTGTACAATGTCTAGTACATGAGTCACTCTTAATAATGATAGAAAAGCAAGTTTCACCTTTCGATCTGACTTATTTGTTAGAGGATGTTCTTAGTGTGATTGTCTGCAGCCTCCTCCACCAGTGCAAAAAGAAATGATTCCCCAAAGCAAACGCTTGCAACACATTAACATAGTCAGGTTTAATCCCTCACTCTGTTTTTTTTAGACAGTATCTCTCTGATGCAGAGGAAAAGGAATCTAAAGTTGCTGCTGATGTGTGCCGGGGGAGCATCTTGGTAAATAAGCCTCAAGACGGTTTATTATGTGACTATCTAATTTATTTAAAGTGAGAATATCCCCTAGCACCAGTTTTCAGCTATAAACTATACCAACTTGGCAAGACAACTGTTTAAGCCTTATTGATTCCTTAAATGGGAATTAAACTTTTAGTATATTACTATATTCTAAGCAAATTTTCAATTGGTCTTTATTATTTATTTATTATGAATGTTTTTTGCTTTATTACCTTTCCAATTCTGGCATATGAGGGCACACGCTGTTAATTTGAATAAAACATCTATGTAAAACGATGTGATTCTCTTATTGATTGCCTGTAATAATGTAGGTTTTATACAGGCAATGACAACAAAACAATTGTGTGTATCCATGTGTGTCCATTGAGGCAGGAAGCAAAATAAATGTAAATGTATTTAATATCAGTGACAGAGAGACAGCCTTATGAGTTTCATGTTGTCCTAACACCTAGGCTAGATGACTAAGGGGCCGATTCACTAACTTCGAGTGAAGGATTCGAAGGTAAAAAACTTCGAATTTAGAAGTTTTTTTTGGGCTACTTCGACCATCTAATGGGCTACTTCGACCTTCGACTACGACTTTGAATCGAAGGATTCGAACTAAAAATCGTTCGACCATTCAACCATTTGATAGTCGAAGTACTGTCTCTTTAAAAAAAACTTCGACCCCCTAGTTCGCCATCTAAAAGCTACCGAAGTCAATGTTAGCCTATCATCATCATCATCATTTATTTATATAGCGCTGTCAAGATACGCAGTGCCTATGGGGAAGGTCCTTCGATCGTTGGATTAAAATCCTTCGAATCGTTCGATTCGAAGGATTTTATCGTTCGATCGAAGGAATTATCCTTCGATCGTTCGATCGAACTATCTGTGCTAAATCCTTCGACTTCAATCGAAGTCGAAGGATTTTAATTCCTAGTCGAATATCGAGGGTTAATTAACCCTCGATATTCGACCCTTAAGCTGGCTATAGATGCAAAGATCCGATCGTACGAATCATCGTACGATCGGACTTTCCCATCTCCCGGCCCGCCACTAACCATTCAGATCAAAGTCTTACCAGTCAGATTAGTTAAAGAACAGATCACCCGATGTTCTGCCCCTGACAGCAATCGTACGATATCTATGTCCAACCAAAGCTAGTGACAGTCTCCCACTGAAAATCGTACGATCGGCAATACACACAGAGATATTATCGGCAGCCGACAGAAATTTTCTAACCTGTCCGATCAACCAAACGACCGATCTCCGCCGGACGAAAAATGTCGGGACTCTCCACACACGGTCCGAAAATCGTACGAATCCTCGATTCGTATGATCATATCTTTGCGTCTATGGCCAGCTTAAGTGAATCGGGCCCTTCGTGTTAGGATAACATGAAAAGCATAAGGCTGCCTTTGTTATTGACACCAAACACATTTACATTTATTTCACTTCCTGCCTCGATGGACTTCTTATTGAGTGTCTGCTCAGTTACACACAGTGGATTCTGCTCTTTTAGCTCAAGGCTCAGATTAGTGCACCTGGGCCTCCTTGTGACCTTGTTGAGTTGTGGACACATTTTCACAACAAAACATCCGTTACAATTGTTGTATATTTAGAATGCATTGTGAAAGCTATATGACAGGTCCTAGAAATATCTACAAACTCCATACGTGCAAAGCATTCGGCCCATATCAAGCAATTTCCTCCTATTGTTGATGAAGAAAAAAAACAATACAAGAAGATAAGCCATATTTATAAATAGGGTATGTTTTCCTTTTAATGTGCTTTAAAAAGGGAATCTTCATGCGAGAACATTGCAGCCATGATTTGCATTTAGTTTCTCCCAGCAACCCTTATTTCATTCTCCCTGTTACAGAATCTTCTTGGAGGTACACTGCTGCTTCTGTTTATTCTTTCAGTGTATGTTCCCATTTACATAGAGCGAAACTATTCTTCATCTGATAAGAAAGATGTAAGCTTCGTTCATATCCCCATGCCACCAAGACAGTCCATTCAGAGCACGGCGAGCTGGATTACTATCTCCAGCTGATTAGCACTTCAGTCCCAAACTAATCACTATTTAACAATATGTGCTTATCTTCATCTGCTTTCCTTTATCCTCTCCCCTTTTCCCATCAAACCTTTCCTTTCAGTCTGCCTTGCATTGTGTAATCTCACATTTATAGGGGAACAATCCTGGAAGAAAAAAAAAAGCCGTATGCTATGAATCTGGTAAATTGGCAAATTTGTTACATAGCTCTTGAGTTTCCATCTGAGTAAGCTATCCTGTATTTCTCCTTGCGGAGAGCGAGACTTGGTAATTATGTGACTTGTAGCCACATTCCATTGATCAAAAATAACAGTCTCTTGTTTTATGGCAGAGCAGCCAGCTCCCATAGAGCCTCCAGCCCTGCTAAGGTTTCTATGGGGGAGACAGCGAGCATTCTGTGGTTTGTATTACTGCTGCAAGCTAAGGCATTTCGCTGAAAAATGTAGAAAGGTGGAAGAGATAACAATGGTACAGATAGGGAAAAGGAACTTTGTTAATAAACTCTGAAAAAATGCCGTATAAGCTCCATCAGGACTGCCAGTCCCAATGCGATTGGATTCTTTAAGCAACGTGTGCCAGCAATGAAAACAGTGATCATTTACAAATTTAGGTTGCTTTATAGAGGAATGTATTAATGGATTTCTAAGGCTTTCATAGAGCGTAACAAGACTTGAATCCTCGTGGCAGCAGCCTCGTTCAGCATTATTTAAAGAACCAGAAATACATGGTCAAATGAGAATGCTTCATCTATAAAATGATATGAGCCGTGATGATAAGGGGATGTTCTGGTCTGTACTGAAACAATGTTTCTTTTAACTGCAGAACATGAGATCTTTAACTTCAGAAATGTGTTTTCCTTTATTATATGGTGGAGAAAGATATTTCATTTTGTTCCTTAATGACAACTTGGCGTAGGGAATCGGTTTTCTCCCTTTTATTTCCCGTCCCTCATACCCTATACCACTTCTTTTGTCTCTGAATTCCTAATGCTCCTCCTATTCTATCTGTTGTATCAGCTTCTCTTTATATCGAATCCCCCTCCCATCTCCTGCATTTGTCTTATTAACTCCTGCTTTATTATTTTTTCAGGCATGTGGCAATAGCAGCAGGGTTTTTCTTTTCTGAGAGGTGAATATGAGACGGATGGGGTTTGTGAATTATCCTCTTCCTCTCCACTCAAAATGACACCTTTAAATGTAGGGTGTCCGTGCCAGCTCTCCCCTGCTCTGCAATCTGAGCAAACAGACACTTTCAGTGGAATAGAATGGCACAGCGGTTAACTTTGTTTGTATGGAGAAATGTATCGCAGTCTTTCATGGTACAATTAACTAGCATTTCCTTCATTGGCACTGGAAGAGAATTTACTTTACCCAGGTGTGCAATGAAGCAGATTTATTTTCGTTCACACATATCAAGGAATCAGCCGCTATCATGCTACAACTGTAAACAGAAATAAACTTCAGCTGCGTAGAAACTCTTCCTATCTATAGCTATCTTTCTGCTTTTTGTTTTGGGGTGTTACATAAAAATGCACCCACGCTATCCCTAGATATGCAGTGGCTGCAGCAGAAACAAGGATTGTGACCTAAGGGGGGGACAATGCTCTTAAAGAACAAGATCTTTCGTCCCAGAGGAGAGGATAAACTGTAGCATGTAGGGGTCAACACACAAACCCATGTGATCAGAAATGTTGTTGTATAGAAATGAAGAAGAAAATGGAGGTCATTGGGGACATTAGCATTTAAAAGTGAAATAGAAGGGGGCCCTGTAAGCAGATTTATATGGGGTTAATCAGTCCCGCAGGCCCACTTAGCACTAAGACGTGCTTTCAGCCTGACTGAGACACTAGACGAGTTCCAGAAAGCTCTGTTCTGAACAGATAAAGCCTCAGAGTCAACTCACTAGTAGCGGAATCATTCCCATCAGACCAACAAATACAGATGGATCTTGTAAACATTTTAAAGCAGAGACCCTGACTGATTGATGATCAATATTGCTGTGAACAGTAACAATGAGTTATGTAAAAAAATAATATATTTTATTTCCTAATAATAATATATCCTTGCTCCTTAAAGGCATTGTTCACCCTTGAGTTAACTTTCATTATGATGTAGAGGGGTATATTCAGAGACAATTTGCAATTGGTTTTAAGGTTTTATTATTTGTGGTAATTAAGTTGTTTAGCTTTTTATTCAGCAGCTCTCCAATTTTCAATTTCAGCAGTCTGGTTTCTAGGGTCCCTAGCAACCATTCATTGATTTGAATGTTAGACTGGAATATGAATAGGAGAGGGTCTGAATAGAAAGATGAGTACTAAAAAGTAACAATTAGGGATGCACCAAATCAACTATTTTGGATTCAGGCAAACCGTTTTGGCCGAATACCGAACTGAATCCTAATTTCATATGCAAATATGCTGGGCAGAAGGATTTGGCTGTATCCAAATCCTGCTGAAAAAGGCTGAATCCCGAACCGAATCAATAAACGCGTAGCCTTACAGAGCATTTGTTTTTTAGATGGGGTCAGTGACCCCCATTTAACAGTTGGAAAGAGTAAGAAGAAGAAGGCAAATAAAACTAGAAGAAAATAAATAATAAAGACCAGTAGAAAAGTCACTCTAACATGCCAAGTTAAGTTAAAACCACCTCTTTCATGTTTAGCCGCGTTTCAGTAGGGTGATGGAAATAAGCCAAGAGTACTATTAACTCTAAGCTGTAAACTGACACAGGCATTAACTTTGATACATGTGTCAATTCCTTGAAACTTTTTAATGTTCCTGACAGTCAGAAAATTTTGACAAATTTAAAATTAGATCAAACCTTTGGGAATCTTTCTAGATTGCCCAGTTTGATCTTTAATTAACCAGCTCTAAAAGTCAGCTAAGAGTTAAACTGACAGTGAAAAAAAAAATAGCCTGGGGAAATGGTTGTTGGCAGAGCCCCATATATTGTATCTGGTAGGAGCAGATCAAGAACATCTTTCAATTTATATACTTCCTGCAACATAAGACATTCATGCAAGATACTTTCATAGAGAAGGACATTTAACCAGATCTGCAATAAAAGTTGTGCTGACACAGCAGTTTCAGGACACTCATCTTATCCGCTTTTGTGATCTGAATCTCTTATTTAGATACTCAGGGGCATATTTATTATGATGTGCAAAACAAAATTCGCCCAAAAGACGGTGTAAAAAAAGCTGTGTAAAATAAATGGAGAATTTATCAAGGTGTGTGTTTTACACCAAACGCAAGATTTATTTTACATTGCTTCCGCCGGAAGTCACTCTTAGAAAACACAAGTAAAACATTTTTAGTGAAGACTGCCTATGTCTGATGTATTATCCCACCGCTTTTTACATAACATAATAAATATGCCCCTTTAAGTAATGAAGAAAACCTTTCAAGAGTTTACTGCTAAATAAGCAGGGGATGTCCAGTAGTTTAAATAGAATGAGGCTGAATATTGATCTGAATGATAAACCTGATAAACCAGTAGACTAAATTGACTAAATTAAAGCAGTCTGGCCATGTGCGTGTACCTAGTCAGCCTGGTGGTGGGGGGTGGGGTAGAAACTGGGAAATGAAGGATAATAATAAGAAGAACAATAATAAAGAGAGAATAGAAGAATGAAGTAGACGACTAAACAGTATATGTTATGAGTTATTAGACTTAACAAGGCCACTTGTGTGCAGAACCTTGTTAAAATGTCAAAGGCACAAGACATCATAATTATTAACCTTTATATGGTGCATATTCTGCAGCACTTTATAAAGATTATACATCATACACATCAGTCCCTGCCCCAGTGGAGTTTACAGTCTAAGGTCCCTGCCACATACACACAATACTGTCTATTTTATCAGGAACCAATGAACCTTCCTGTGTGTCTTTGGGGTGTAGGAGGAAAACAGGGGTCCCAGAGGAAACCTATGCAAGTATAGGGCGAAGATACAGACTCTTGGAAAATATGTCACAAAGAGACAAACAATTCCCACAAATAAGAAGAATAATTCATATTTCGCAATGTAATATTCTTTATTAGAATGTTATTACCCTGCAAATTTTAAGACAATTAATTCATTAATTTTAATTTTAAAATTTTAAGATTGTAATCTTTTAGAGCAAACATAACTTTTTCATTAAGAAGTTTTATTACATACTCCCTAACTCAAACTATAAAATTTGCAATCTTTTTTTCGACTGCAGGAAGTGGATGCCAAACAGTTTCTGGTTTGACAAAAGCTATTAAATTCGCCCAAAACAAAAAATTTTGCTCAAAGTCATACATTTCTCATTGTCAATATTTTTTACATTGCTGACTTTTATTAAATGTACCCCGTATATATGTATCCATACCTCCCAAAACTTTGGAAATCAAAAGAAGGACAAATAGAGTTTCAGCGTGTAGTGCTATGCATTTTTTGACTGTAGCACACCCTTGAGTGTACTTTTGCTGTGTATTGAGGCTGTGTGTGACCAGGCTAACACTGCTATTTGTGTGCCCCCGACCCCCAGTGTACCCGGGCAACTCCCTGCAACTCCCGGTACCTGGTGTGGATAAATGCAGCAGTAGATTCAGCCAGACAAGTCCTTTGCAGTAAATTATAACTGGTTTATTAACAGAGCACCAGCAAGATCATAGGTTACAGTACTTTGATGTTCACTGGCAGTTATAGAGTAGCCTCCAACAACAATATTCCCTCCAGGGGGGTAGAAGATGCAACAGACGGAGTAGAAATCAATATAGATCAGTAACAATAGACTTGGGAAATAGTTACCACTCTCACTGGCACTATCCTCTATGGTTGAACACTAAGGCATGGGTTTCTCAGCCTGGGGTCTTGTATCTTGGCACCGGACTTGATCCTCACCTCACCCACTGTATTCAGCCTGGGATCTTGGGTCTTGGTATCCTATCTGGTCCTCAACTCACCCACTGTAGTCCCTGCACTAGTGGTTCAAATACCACGGGGTCCTAACCCCACTATTTCTCCTCGTTAGAGCCACATCTGCTCACTAGCTACCCTGTGCTGACTTTCACTCCTAGAGCGACTATTACTGTAATACTATCACTATCTTACACTTAACTAACTTTCCCGGCAGACCTGGACCTGTAGTACCTCTCAGTGAGGCAAAGTCCCAGGAGAGACCTAGACCACATGGTGCTAAACCCCTTTATATTATCCAACAGTGCCATCTAGTGGACAATCCCCATGAACTAGTATGGACCCAGCCAGGGACATAGCTGCCTAACTTAACTAAAGGGCCCTTAGGTGTCCTTTTACCAAAGGAGAAATGCCTGAGATAAATACACCCAAATCTCAGGGTCTCTACATGACCATGCCCATTTTGTGGCCACACCCCCTAATTACCATGTTCATTTAACAAAATTTGGCAGTTTAGGAAAGTTTGAACATATTTGTGATTTTTTTTCAGTTATTACAGTTTTGCTAATGAAGGTGAATTGCCCTTTAAGCCTTGAGTCTAACTTCTCCCAAGAGACCTGTTATCTTATATGGTTACAATTACTTATTTGCTTATCTCAAAATTGTTACAAAAGTATCTAAGTGCATCTGGTGGCTGTTCTGGGCTCTCTGCCAAAAGCCAATTAGGTTAGAAACTTTGTATCTTTTTCTGGCTCTTCGGTGCAGAGAAAGTCTGCTGCTAAAAATGTTACATTTTATAAAGTTAGTGAAGCTGGGTTATTACAGAGCACAAATTACTCCAAAGGCCAATGAGCTACTGATGAGCACATTTTATTCACTCTTCTGACACAATATTTTTACTTTTAAAAGAAATGGTGTTCTCTGTGCAAGATTCAATCCAGATACAAATACATAAACTGTACACTATTCTGTTTTGGATCCCAGATGCTCTACTATTTTTTATGCATTAACCTACAGAATGACCAAATACAATGACATCCTCTCATTCAGGAGGTCAACAGCTACTTTTTTAGCACAAACTAGGCAAAGTGCAATACAAGAAGCCATGTTTTTAACCCACAACACAGCATTATTTGTATCCATAATTCCAGCATAATTGCGGCTTTGCTGTGGGAAGCCTGTCCGCTAACTTTGAGGTGGCCAATTCACTCAATGACCAGAGGAAAATATCACTCAACCACAACTGTGCATAATAAATGAGCCCTAAAAAGTAGGATTGATTATTCTTTATTAGACAGACTGATTTACATTCATTGTTGTCTGTAGCCATGCAGGAAGGGAGAGGCCAAACAAAATCCACATTGCTGTTTCAAACGGCCCTCACTGTCTCACTACTACTCAGCTATGCTTTAGCATGGTACTAAGAATGATGGATGCCATTATAGTTAAATGTTGTGCAACCCTGATGGCTCTCCTGGTATGCCTTGTTGGTGCAGTTATAGTAAGTAAGCAAGTTTGAGGTTGAAGGAGGCATCGCCTCTGCGTGATACAGGGTAAAACTATATGGTATCAAAAGGTTGAGACTGGGGCTCAGTACATATAGCCACTAAGAGAGCTTTCAATTAATTGTTCCAGTGGGCAAAATGTAAAACTACATGTAAGGATTTTGTTAAATGGGTGATAAAAAGGATAAGATTAATTTACTGGTAGTAACAGTGTGTGTTTGTGGTGGTGGGGGGGGGTTGGGGTTGACATTTCAGAAAGACAAATGGAACCATGGACCACATTTACAAGCAATATTGCAAGTGCCAACTATATGTATAAATGCAAGTACACTCAGTACACTGTATTTCAACTTTTGATACCTTAAAATGTGAAAATTAAAGAGAAAGTGAGTAGAACGCTACTAAGAAACTGAGGGGCAAATTCAATAAGATTCGTAGTTGTGCCCAGTGTTCGCCGCACTTCGCCAGACGAATTTTCGCCAGCGCTACGCAAATTCACTAAAATCCGAAGTTGCGCTCAGGGGAAATGAAAGGTTGCGAAGTTGCACTAGCATTAATTCGCCAGGTAAAGCGAAGTTACGCTAGCGATGCTTAATTTGCATACGGCGCCAAATTGAAGTTACAATGGAGGTATATGTAGCATCAATACACAAGCCTGGGAAACCTTCAAAACATCAAATAAAATGTTTATTTTGCCCTACACATGTGCCCACTGTATAGTTAAGGTGCCATGAGTTAGGAAATGTAGGGGGGAAGGAGGGGAGCCCCAAAAAAATTTTGATCTTTTTCAGCCTATCACCCATAAAAAAAGAAAAAACGCCAGCGTTTTTTGGAACTTTTTTTTTTAAGCAATCCCTATCTACTCTATTGTACTTCGCCTGGTCTGAGGTGGCGAAGGAAGTCTAGTGTAAAAGGTAGCATTCAGAAAAATGCGCGTGTCAGTGAATTTGCGTAGTTACGTCCATTGCGCAAACTCACCAGGCGTAAGGGTGCGAAGTATCACTAGAAAATTTACGCCAATGTCCGTTAGTGAATCGGCGAATTAACGAAAATGCGCTACGCTAGCGAATTAACGCTAAAATATAAGGCATTTGATAGGAATGATTGTCCTTATTGTGTTACACCACTCATTTGAAACATAAATGTCCCAATGCAACTGCCATAGAAGAGGGCATTCCAAATTCATTGAGTCCATTTTGTCCCTTGCAAATTATATTTAGTAGTAACATTGTTTACGGCTTATTGGCTTTCAATGCAATTTGAGAAGATCTCTATACAAGATAGAAAAGCATGTGAGTGTGACAGTGTATGGGCAAGAGGGAGAAACACAAAGTTATTAGCATTCTGGAGCAGCACTAACTATAAAAGCATAAAATGTTGCCAATATCTGCCATGCTTTTTCTCATCTTTAGGGATGAAGTAAGATAAGATATGAAATATGGGGGGAGGGGTACAAACCAGCAGTTGCTAAGTAGGCACTAATTGGAATCTATAGAGAAGGTCCTGGCAGATCAGTACCGTTCACCTATTATGTCACATATTATGGGTCACTGCAAGCAGAAGGCACATATAACCACAGATCTCTGTTAGCCACCAATCTAATATATAGAATTTCTTTACGGAGATTTCTGCACAGAGCTGCTATGTTTTGATTAGTAGTACAGATGTACCCTCTGCAAAGCACACTATGACTATGAGCTTTAGAGTTATCATAGAATATACAACATATATACTCTCTAAGGCAGGGATCCCCAACCTTTTGTACCCGTGAGCAACATTGAGAAGTTAAAGGAGTTGAGGAGCAACACTAGCATGAAAAATGTTTTTGGGGTGCCAAATAAGTGCTGTGATCGGCCATTTGTAGCCCCATGTGGATTGTAAACCTACATTGAGGCTCTGTTTGGCAGTGCACCTGGTTTTTAGACAACCAAAACTTGCTTCCAAGCCTCAAATTCAAAAATAATCTCCTGCTTTGAGACCACTGGGAGCAACGTCCAAGGGGTTGGAGAGCAACATGTTGCTCACGAGCTACTGGTTGGGGATCACTGCTCTAAGGCCTCTTAGATTCTACACTGTCATTTTCAGATTACAACTATCAGATCACCCGGTAATGGTCTATTGTCTGTGAGCGACTGGACCAAAGTTGTGGTGTGCAGCTCCTGATGTTGGATTGCCAGACTTTCATTACACATAATGGTTTGAAAGAGACCTTAAGAAATGCACAATACATTATTGAGAGAAACCAAAAGGTTATATTCTATGATTCTATAAAAGGATGGAAAGAAGGTTGGTAAAGTGATAATAATACAGACATGGGTCATCAAAACGTATAGCGTGAATTAGTAAAAAAACTGATTTGCATTTTCAAGGTATCTTTCTATGAGAATACTAAATATATGATAAATTGGCCTAATGGTTCAGTATTAAGAACATTCTGACTAAAGGTTGATTTATTTAGAAAAAAAAAATGTTCTGTCATTTCAAAATGTTAATTTCTTTACGTGTTCTCCTTCCAGTAGAATGATCTGATATAATCTCCAGACTAGAAGAGAACAAAAGCAGGGCTAAACAACTGGAATAAGAAAAACGGAGAAGTATAAAGAACAGATATTTGTTGTTACATTCAATGTTACATTTTATATAAGTTAGTGGAGCTAGGTTATTACAGAGCACAAATGACTCCAGAGGCCAATGAGCTACTAATGAGCACATTCACTCTTCTGACACAATATTTTTACATTTAAAAGGAATGGTGTTCTCTGTGCAAGATTCAATCCAGAAACAAATAAATAAACTGTAAACCATCTGTGTTGGATCCCAGATGCTCTACTGAACGTAGAGGGTTGCATAGAGGACTTGGGGGTAAAACACAGGGCCATTGCTGATGACTAGAATGTAAAAAGTGAGTGCCAAGAAAATGAAATATGTAACATCTTTAGCTTCTTGCTGACTGTAGAGGAGATAAAGGTTTTGCAGCAAGGCAGAACTTCATGCCAACCAATTATTGTGATTAATCTCAAACTGCAGTTAATTGGTTAAAACAAACTGAGTAGATCTATTTTTTTTTTAGAAACTGGCACAGTTATAAGCAGTTGGTACTTATACAAAAGGGCATATAACTCTAGCTAAGCATCACATTTATTATTTAGGATGAAAAGCCCTAGTTACAAGTTTGAAATAATGATACTTAAATAACTACTCCTAACTGTACTGTAATTGGAAGGCTCTGTTTTTTTCATGCTCTCCTCAATTAAACTGGAATTCATCACTGCACTGAATGTATCCACTGACAATGGATATTAATGAGAGCATCAGCAGGCACACAGGAACTTCTCACTAATAACATTGCAGCTCCTCCTAATGTTCCGAGTTCAAGGGGGAAATGCATGGTTATAATAGAAATTCCAAACGCGTTTATGTGACGGAAGCTACGCACCAAGGGAAGCTTTCTGATTCCACACCATGCGCAGAGAAAATGCATATTTATGTCAAGAAGTGGAGCATTTGGTCATTCAGACCCTACATTGCTGGAAATAAACATATTCACATCCATCTTCTCTGGCAACTGAAAGAAACCTGACAGGTATTGGCAACCCGGAGGAAGCAAATGTATTTGATTCCACTAAAACTCACAGAAACTTTCCGCACATTCATCACTGGCCATTTCTGCAGGGAGTCAATTGCAGAAGCTGTTGGTGTTTCTGATGGAAAAGAAAACTTAGGCCTAAACTGAAAAAAGGTGGAATGTATTTAAATAACAATTGGCATTTTCAGCAAAACGAAAACAAATGATCTTTTTGCAATTACAGCAAATTGCAAAAGGTCACTTCATCTCCCAAACATAAAACTAGCAGCATTACATATGTTAAAATGTTACTGTCATGGGAAAAAAAAATTTCAATATGAATCAGTTAATATTGCTGCTCCAGCAGAATTCTGCACTGAAATCCATTTCTCAAAATAGCAAACAGATTTTTTTATATTCAATTTTGAAATCTGACATGGGGATAGACATATTGTCAATTTCCCAGCTGCCCCAAGTCATGTGACTTGTGCTCTGATAAACTTCAATCACTCTTTACTGCTGTACTGCAAATTGGACTGATATCACCCCCCTCCCTTTTTCCCCCCAGCAGCCAAACAAAAGAACAATGGGAAGGTAACCAGACAACAGCTCCCTAACACAAGATAACAGCTGCCTGGTAGAACAACACTCAATAGTAAAAACCTATGTCCCACTGAGACACATTCAGTTACACTGAGAAATAAAAACAGCATCCTGCCAGAAAGCATTTCTCTCCTAAAGTGCAGGCACAAGTCACATGACTGGGGGCAGCTGGGTCATTGACAAAATGTCTAGCCCCATGTCAGATTTTAAAATTGAATAAAAAAAATCTGTTTGCTCTTTTGAGAAATTGATTTCAGTGCAGAATTCTGCTGGAGCAGCACTATTAACTTATTCATTTTGAAAAAACATTTTTTTCCAATGACAGTATCCCTTTAAGCTTGCATTAGTTGCATACCTATGCTAGCCAACAAATAGAATTATGTTACAGCTGCTTTTCTTTTTCTGTACTATGGCTAACTTGGTACATCTCGCTACTATTTGAGGTATACCTATAAATAGAGTAGCTCTAATGCATTTCAGGAGTTAGCTTCTCATAGCACAGGTTTCTTGGAGTCAAGGTGCCAGTACACAGGCAAATATTGGCTGCTAATTCAGATTTTTTGAACTTGCAGACCATTGCCCATAGTATTGGACTTCCAACTGAGAACCAGTCCCTTGGCTGATTACCACAGGAACATCCTCCTTCCTAGACCCTAGCCAGTCGTCCCTATGGTGCTTGAAAGACTATAGAATATCTTGAACTACTTTACACTGCCTTTTTTTATCTTGGCACCAAGTTCAAGTTGTTCCTGACGTTGCCTCTTTTCCCAGATGTAATTCAGTGTTTGATTATGTGATATCTGGCTGTAGAAGCAGGTCAAATATTACTTAGTCACATTCAAAACATTTAAAAAAAGCATAACAAAATGTTTTCATAACAAACCAAAAACCATAAGCAGTAAATAATACACGTACTTTATAATAGTAACATTTACAAACACATCAAATACTGATATGCTATAAAGCAGAAAGACCATGATCTTAGACCCCCACATCTCTTCCTTTCAGTGCTTTTCAAAGATAATTGTTGCTTCGAGCATCTTACTCTTCCCTTTAGTCTGACGACATTATCACCTGCCTAAGAGATAACCAAAGGATTAACAAGGCTATACATATGATTCATAGTCAGGGTCCAGAATGTCTACACTAGTATCATCTCTCATATACTAATTATCCATATTGTTCTTATAAGTACAAACTGATGCTTGACTAATTAAGCACTTTCCAGGTAATACTTCCACTGTATTTACATCACAACATTCATACTGAATATTTAACAAGTAATTATGCTGAGCAGTCAATTAACCTCTCTTATATATTATATACTATATCCCTGCTCAAGAACCTTGTCACAAATTTGCTGTGCTTTCAGACAATAGAAAGAATTCAGCTTCTGTAACCATACAGTTGTGCTGGGACAAATCTATTTTTATCTACTTTATTTCTCCGTATATCTGCTTTTCTATTGTGATAGTGGTAAGTTGCATCTCCCTTAGCACTGGTTCAATGTTCCAATTACTTTTTTTTTTACTGCATTTATTACTTGTCCAAATTGAGCCCCATAATCTATGTTTAATCTAACATCCAATGTGACATTCTTATTACCTTTTTCTCCATTAATTGGTATTTCCTTCCTTATCCTCCCAAACATTCTTGTACTCACTATCTTCCAGTCTTTCCCTTCTTTTGAAAAAAAAATACCAGTGTAACTACATGTTCTCTTTATTCGAACTGTCAATAGAGAATGCAGCTGTTATTTGCTTCATATCAAATAATTCTCTCAAAAGAATCCAAGTTACCATCCACATTTTTTTAAGACGACTTAGAGCGTATAACATTTTCCACAGTTTGAGAGAGTCACTATATTTTGTTTTCCCCAATTGTTAAATCAGAATTTTCCCCACCTCCAACAGTCTCATTTATTGTGACAACACCCTCATAGGAAAAACATAGAGAGAGTATGGTCAAGCTGTCCAGGTTGGGTATGAACATAACCGAGACTGTAACTAGAGATCAGACTCTCCAGTATATACAGGAATAACCCCCCCTAACAAAAAACTGTCACCCTAGACACCTGTGCATCAACGTTAATCCATATTTAATAATACCACCACATAATATATGCATTTTTCTCAAGCCATCTCGTTGGTGGAATGACCGATAACCATTTCTTCTTTGATAACAAGCTCAGATTTTTTACCTAAAGCATCATGAGACAGCTGGTTTCAATTGCGAACACCCTAATTCTTAAGATAAGTGGCCATATCATTTTTTTTAGGTGCATTCAACTATCTGACATAAAGCTAATGTATATTTAATTATATTATTGTCTGCCTATCCCCAAAATGCTATGGAAAATGAACTGATTTGCACATATATGTTGAAACTCCTCATCACTCTTGGCCCTCACCAGTACATTCTTATAACTGCTGCTGGGTATATTATTAGAATTACCTGTAGTATTCCTGTATAACCTGTAGCAGTGGCATCCAGATAAATTACATAAGTCAACCTTTTCCTCGAACACAATCTAAAGCAGTGGTCTCCAACCAGTGGCTCACAAGCAACATGTTGCTCACCAACCCCTTGGATGTCAGTGGCCCCAAAGCAGGTGTTTATTTTGGACTAGGTGTACTGCCAAATAGAGCCTGCTATAGGATGCCAGTCCACATAGGGTCTACCAAATAGCCAATCACAGCCCTTTTTTGGTACCCCTGGGACTTTTTTCATGCTTGTGTTGCTTCCCAACTCTTTTTAAACTTGAATGTGGCTCATTGGTTAAAAAGGTTGGGGATCCCTGATCTAAAGTATAATATATATTGTGGGCCCAGTTTACTATAATTGTATATACGTATGGCTATTATGCAAATAATTCTATAGCAACTATACCACCCCTAATCTTTTCTGCATACAGCTCAATCTCTTAGCATAACAACTAATCCAAAATCAAGAAATGCTGTTGACAGTTAATAGTTCTCCCCAATTTTTAGCTTACAAGAAGATTGAATGGACCCAATAAAACCATATCACACAGAGTGAAACTATTAATCTCAGCTGTTCTCTTCCAAACTCTCATATAGAAGAGAAGAGCCTTCACAAAATCTAGGAACGCAATGTGGGCATGGTGCCTGGCATCCACAGACATGTTGTATTAACTAAACATTATTATTTTTGTAATGCACAGAACACGTAAGTTAACATATAGTTTTGTAAAAATGTAGCAAATGTAAAATTTACAAAGAAAAATGAATCACATAAAAGAGAAATTGAATTGAATTGTATGAACATGAGAAGAAATGTAGAACTGAGCATTTGCTGTATAGGATATGAATTTCAAGGATAAAGGAACATAGGAAACGTGGCCTTGGGCTGATCATTACAGTACCTTAAGACAGAAGTTGACAGAAATAGAGAGGTTCTGTAGGTAGCCAAGGGAATAAAAGGTGAATATGTGATATGAGAGATAATCGAGGTCTGGGATGCCAAGTGTCTAAAAGAAATGTATGATCCATGATGTCAAGGAACCCGTAGAGCTCAGACAGAATGCGATCTAGTGATGTTTGTGCTTTGCCATCAGAATATTCAGTTACAATGGTGAAGTAGCCAAAAAAAACATCATTTCTAAGAAGATTCAGGGGTTGAGGTTGAATGTGGGCAAGAAATCAACTGCAATGAGCATGGACACAAATAGCTAACATGTTGTGAAATACATATAACATGTTGTACATGTACCTCTACCTGTTTGCCCTACATTTGCTAGTACAGTATGTGACAGAACATTTTACAATTAGCGATGAGGAATTAAGTTTGCCATGTACAGATTCACTGCAAACTTACGAGTTTTGCCAATTTTCATGAAACTGCGTTAAAAAAATCACTTTGTGACTCATTTCGCTTTGTGCAACAAAATAAAAATAATGAGCGACAAAAAAAAAAAACTTGTGACAAAAAATTAGCCAAACGCATACATTGTATAATCCTTCCCCTTTCCTTCCATTTAAACCAAAGGGATCTGAGCCATCCCACTGTCTATATATGAACATACACATAAGTATATGGTTCATTCATTTTAATGTGGGATACAAAGCACCCACATATTATCTGTTGGTGGTCAGATTTCTTATTAGTTGTTAGTTATAATGTAGCAGTTAGTTAGTTAGTTAGTTATAATGTAGTGGTAGATACCATTATCAGTCAACTAGAGGTAATGTCCAAAATCACAGACATGTTTTTAAGAAATTGACAAAATGGAAGCCTTTTTTCTATTTAAAAGGCAGTTGTAGTACAGTGAATAGGCGGTTCTCTAACAATGTGTGTAGCTGTATACCTAGTGAACAATACATGATTTTGCTCTCCCAGAGCAGAAACAAGGTGCCACAAAAACACCAATAGACTCTAACGTAGTTTGCTACAAATATGACGCTTGCACATCAGAAAATTTGGTTGTACAACAAAAAAAGTTCCATGAATTTTTCAGCAAAGCGAAACAGGACAGATTCGCTCATCACTATTTACAATATGTATGTTTATATTTTGTATTCGTTACGGAATACATTCATGCACCCATTTACCGTAAGGGGCCTAGTTATTATGCTGTGTAAGAAGTAGAGTGAAGCATTACCGGTGATGTTGCCCAGAGCAACCAATTAGCAATTACATTTCAACAGTCAGAAAACAAAAGTAAAGTTCTGATTGGTGCTATGAGCAACATCACTGGTAACATTTCACTCCACTTGCTAGACAGCATCAGGGGCGTAACTACAGAGGAAGCAGACCCTGCGGCCGCAGGGGGGCCCAGGAGGTACAGGGGGCCCCATGAGGCTCTCATTGATGAGCAATTTGAACATATATTGGTAAAACAGGACAAACACTGGATATGTTGGGGGCCCTAAAATTAATTTGCTGTAGGGCCCAGCAACATCTAGTTACGCCACTGGACAGCATGATAAATAGACCCATAAATGTTATCTGTACAAGGCTTTACATTAAACCCTCAGACTCTCCTGCACAATTAAGGGCTATTCCACACGGGGAGATAGCCTTGCGTTTGCGGTCGCGGCGACAAAGCGCCGCGCCAGTCGCCGCGACCGGCGCAGGCGACAGTTTTGTATGGGCGCCTATGTAAAAACGCCTGTGCTAACCACACGAGGTGATGCGCTTTTCAACAGTCGCCTGAAAATGCCTCGCCAGGCTTTTTCAGGCGACTGTTGAAAAGCGCATCGCCTCGTGTGGTTAGCACAGGCGTTTTTACATAGGCGCCCATACAAAACTGTCGCCTGCGCCGGTCGCGGCGACTGGCGCGGTGCTTTGTCGCCGCGACCGCAAACGCAGGGCTATCTCCCCGTGTGGACTAGCCCTAAGAGTTGTACCTGGGAATATGCTGGCCCAGTTTTATGAGATTTCCCCTGTTCCTTCCCAGAGACTATTATTTCCACTGCTACTATAGGCACCATCTCTCCCAACTATACTGCTATCCCACAGCTACAGTCCCTTCCCAGAGACTATTATCCCACTGTTACTGTAGGCACCATCTCCCTCTACTATACCTGATATCCCACACCCAAGGTCCCTCTCCAGCTATAACCTAGGAGTTTGTCGCTGCTATGGGTGGTCTCAATCGTGGCACTGTTAAACTGCTGAAACTTTTAGTAATTTCATACTATGCCCTTTAAACCATGCCCCTTGTGGTTATTTGATAACCAATAGGAGCAATAAATGCACAATAAATATTGTTTCCACTTTTCGCATTTTCATTGGGCAAATTCATTAGGGAAGTAAAAAATGATGGTTTATTGGGTTTTTAAATGAAACACACATTCTGCCAATCACAGTGTATTGTAGCTAGTTTAGCATTAGCACTAACTTTTGCACTGTAGATAATGTCTGCAAAAAATCCTTTATGCATTTATCATTAATTACAGATTACCTTTCAGCCAGGATGTTACTATATTGCTTATCTGTTCATAAAAGATATAATGGTAGGTAACAGCAAGCATACCTTATGTGGAAAGAACATCACTTTAATGCTCCATTATAGCACTTGATCAGGATACAGATGTCTCTGACATTGACTTTTGAACATTTCCTAATGGTATTATTTTCCTCTGTTCCTTCTAAACCCCTGCAGGCATTACCATTTATCTGTAAGGTAATAATCTCTGCTAATACATCTACTCTCTCATGCACATTAATGCTTCGGGTGCCAGAAGGATCCCACAAAACCTGAACTAGGTCAATCCAACCAGTCAGCTGAAACACATACGCCGAGTCCTCATTTTCATGAGCAGTCAATTAAAATGGTAATACGTTAGCTATTCATTCTGAGCCACATTGGAGAGTGGTAGGGAGTTTCAATGTGCTGCAACTCCTTCTGATTGTCTGATTCAGCTTAGATCAATGAGCCTAGAGACTAGAAAACACTCAAAGTAAGGCTACATTTAAACAACTGGCTATAAAAATCATCCAAAAGTCATGTCAATGGATTCTGACCAAGCAACAGAATTACTGCTTCAGTTTGTGATGAGTGACTTGTGGCCTTAAGGCACTCACTCTGTGTACAGTAGTGCATGTAATCAATACAGCAAAGGAACAAAAGCTTCAAATAAAAATAATATGTTATTTGTAAAGTGACCTTAAAGCATATATTAAGCAGATTTTATGCAGTGGTTCCAGTTGCAGGCACAGGAGAGGGCTGATTCTAGCCTAGGGGGCAGATTCTTGGCCTGTGTTTATCTGTGTTTGATTAGAGAGGGGAGTAAAGTCATCACTATGATCTATTGCAAAGAGAATGCGGGAAATTCATTCTCGAGATGATTCCTTCCATCTGAGACATGTTTTTAAGGGCATTCCCTTTGGTCAGGTTCAGCGTTTATGCTGTATTCGTAGTACTGATTTCACTCAATATTTGGATATGCATGATCGGTTCATGGCATGGGATTTTTTTTTAAAGGGTTACGGTATGCTTTTTTGTGGGCTATTAGAATGGATAGGCATTCACTGTTAAAGAATGACATGATCACTGAAAAAAATGGAAAATCTGAAAAATGAAGTAAATAATGAAAAAAGACAGGGGCACCTTAATCATATTGTGTCCAGTTCTGAGACCTCCACTGTGTTTTAGCACTTTAAGGTATGCAATAATGGGAACATTGCATACCTGAGTATACAGGGTTTGGAGAAGATTCCTCCCTCCAATGGGTGGGTGGGGTGATTTTTTCTCTAGGCTTTTGCGTCTGGAGGTTTTATTAGTTATTTAGATTGGAAATGCGACATCCGAAAGGAACGTAACAAAAGTTATAATGTCTCATGCTTTGTTGAGGATCTTAGTTGAGCAAGTTCTATGGATTTCATTTTATATATATATATATATATATATATATATATATATATATATATATATATATATATATATATATATATATATATATATATATATATATATATATATATATATATATATATATATATATATACTATAACAAACAAGGGAAAGTTGTGCTCACCACTATTTTTTAAAAACATTAGGCGGGGGTGCAATGAGGGTGTGACCACAAAATACATATAGACAAATACAAGATTCCTCTGCACTCAACCCATTATCAATATATTTAAGACAGCGACATTTTGTGCATACTGCTACTAAAAAATGCCTTACCCTTTAAACAAAACAGGGATTGTTTGTCCATATATTGCAATATATTTAAGCTGGCCAACTACGTCAAAGTCATCCCATATCTGGCCAGTCCTATGCTCAATTTTATCTGATTCATTAAGAATTCTATTGCTTCATTATACATTTTACAAAGGGACTAGGTACTGGCCAGATATGGGATGACTTTGACGTAGTTGGCCAGCTTAAATATATTGCAATATATGGACAAACAATCCCTGTTTTGTTTAAAGGGTAAGGCATTTTTTAGTAGCAGTATGCACAAAATGTCGCTGTCTTAAATATATTGATAATGGGTTGAGTGCAGAGGAATCTTGTAGTTGACTATATGTATTTTGTGGTCACACCCTCATTGCACCCCCGCCTAATGTTTTTAAAAAATAGTGGTGAGCACAACTTTCCCTTGTTTGTTATAGTTTATACAGGAGCAGTGACCAGCTCCATGTTGTAGCTCCCACCCTTCCCACCTATAGTCAGGTGATCCCACTGGTGTCTAATAAAAGGGCAGCCAAGTATGGAGGTTTACTTTGAAAGCAGCAAGTTAAGTTGCAGGTAATACCTAGTCCCTTTGTAAAATGTATAATGAAGCAATAGAATTCTTAATGAATCATAAAATTGAGCATAGGACTGGCCAGATATGGGATGACTTTGACGTAGTTGGCCAGCTTAAATATATTGCAATATATGGACAAACAATCCCTGTTTTGTTTAAAGGGTAAGGCATTTTTTAGTAGCAGTATGCACAAAATGTCGCTGTCTTAAATATATTGATAATGGGTTGAGTGCAGAGGACTCTTGTATTTGACTATATATATATATATATATATATATATATATATATATATATATATATCTTCACAGTGGCAGCACCCTGCTGTTAACGTTTTCCACTGGTGTACGGTAAATGGTTCAAATACTTCAAAAAAACACCAGCAACGCCGGGATATTTGTGTATCAAAATCAAAGTGTATTCATATTGTGCATGAATAGCCGACGTGACATTTCGGTACACGCAGGGACCTTCCTCATGGCAACTATCTAAATACTGTATCTGTGAACTTTGTATCTTTATTCCACTGCTGGAGTGCTTACCATTTTTTCTACATGAATTATTCGGTGAGTTTTTTTTTCCTTTTCTGCATCATTTGCGATTTGAAGCTTTTCTATTGATCCAGATTTATGCAGTGGCCTGGGGTCTTTTACACCTGGGCCTGTGAGTATATTTGGTTGGTTTAATCGTATTTATTTTTAGGATTGAGCAGTACATATTCTTCGTCTCTCTGTGTTTATCCGCAGACTGAGAATCAGCCCAGTGTGCTGTAGCCTACGTGTAAAAGCATTTCATGAACACCAATAGGTCACTATGAGAAGGGGCAGATAGATAAAGTAATGCAATCATTAGCCATAGCATAGGGACAAAACACTACCATTTAGCTCCAACATGGAAATGTATTTGGGTATGTGTTGCAGCACTGACACCAATGGGAAATTACTTTATTCAACTGTTCAGAGCAGTCAAATACATTGCTATTAATTACACATCTATTGCCTTTTATAAATGTGTCATATTGCAGACTGTGATGTTTGGGGGATCACAGCGGGGGTTTTTTCACCAAACATGCAGGCCACTCCACGTTAAGGGAAACATTTACTTTATTTTCTTCAGTTCAAATAAATCTCTCACAGACAAGCAGTGGCATAAAAATCAAAACAGCTTCAGTTCAGCAACAAAATAAGTCCCAACAAAAGAGCCATGTACTTGCCATGAAAACTTGCAGTGTCCAGTCTGCCGGGAGTGAAGTCCCTAGTCTTTTAGAAAAGAACTTTCTCCAACTCCACAGTGAGTAGCCACACATGAAAAACCAAAACTTTTCTGTTTAACACAGCAGTGAGTTTCCACACCCCTTTCACCTGCTGTTCACCTCCATTAAACACCTCTTGGATGTCCAGCCCACCTCTGGCTGGTTAACCCCATGGTGTCTTTTAAAGAGGTAATTTTAAAACCTAAAGAATGGGGATATATACCGGTCATCTACAATATATCCCCCCCAGCTTCTACAAGACGTTGATACATTTTCCCAACAGTCAAGAAAGTTAGGTTAAATTGTAAAATAGATAATACTGCTGCAAATTCCGAATCAATCTATCATAAATCAGCCCCTGTAATAAATGAACCCCCAACACTGTTGCTGTTTGAAACAGACCAGATAAGTTATAAGATACACCAGAACGACTACCCATTTAATGGTGGTGTAAACCTCCTTAATGTTGTAGCAGAAAGAAACTTAAAGATATGGTAAAATATATACCATATGCAAAAATAAAATACTAGTTGTAATTTACTACCGGTAAGGTAGGGTCCAAAGTGCACTAGGTTTTCTTGCCTTGCTGCAGGTCTTTGGTCTCAAAAATGGAAAGCAAAGACCTGAGTTCACCTCATGAATACATTGCTACATGTGTCGAACAGCACTGTATTCATTCGTAGTGGTGAAGGTGGAGGCTCGTATGAGTCCCCCCATTAAACCCCTACCTGACCCCTAACTGACACTCATGTGCAAGACTCAGTGGAATTTATAACAAGACTAAGACAAAAGAGTTAACATTTTGTGATGAATGTTATTTCCATGCCTACAAATCCTAAAATAATAAGGATTGTGTCCTTGAAGGTTCTGTACCATGCAATATTTAATAGGGAACCAAGTCCATAGCTGAAGGGAAGCCTGGTGGTAGAGGGGGTGTAAAATAATAAACACTTTTTAGCAATGCATATTATATACAAGCTTGTTTTATGTTTTGTGTAGTAATATATCTGTTTTTATTGTACCGCAGTCTGGAGATTTTCTCTTTGCTTTCTGCCAGTAAAATGCACCTGCCATTTGCTTTGCAAGTTATAACAGCAACCTGTGCTGCATGATTAAAATGTTACTTTCCCATTGCAAGAGCAGAAATAAATCTAATATTGTACGGACTGGAATCTTTTTTTTGTTCTTCTGTTCTCTGACATTGTTCTCCACAATTCATTTCAGTGGTGCTAAAGCACAATATTCAAAATAATGTTTTTTGCAACACTACCCCACTGTTACATGCAACATTTAAAAAACTGTTAAATTTGCAAAATGTAAAAAAACAGGCTATATGCTGTAGTCCTGTGCTTTGTACCACAAGGATTATTGTATTCATACACTAGTGCAAGAACATGAAGGGGTGTACGACTGCACTCTATAGGGTCCATGCACAGAACACTTACCCCTATGCCAATAGTCTCCTGAATGAAATCCTGGCAGGGAAGGAGGGACTAAACACTGATGCTACAAATTGTAACAACTACTCCACAGCTTACAGACAGCATGCAGGAACTACATAACCCAAAATGCATTGCACTGTGATGTTCCTTTCCTTATTGAAATCACGTGTGCAGGGAATTGTGGGGTTTGGCATATGCAGGCTAAGGACAGATGGCTGTTGATACAAATTAACAGTAGTCAGACAGCTTAGCAAAGTAGTCAGAGAGATCAGCAGGAGAGCACTGGGCTAGGCTTAGGGAACTGTTCCAAACCATTAAAAATCATGAAAAGTCTGCATATTTTTTAATTGATGCATATTGCAAAGTTGCTTGAGCTTATGTTATGTTTGTGTGGAGTAAAGTTCCCCTTTAAAATCCAGCACAAGGTATACAGAGCTTTCCAGTGTATTGCATGTTCTGCTGCTCCATAGCCTGTGTTCTAAATAATGTCCAAGCTTAGGGGGTTTTAAGGATCACTCACATGCTGCCCACCAGGTCACCCCCTCTAAACTCTAAATGCAGAAATGCCAAACAGCTTTTGCTGTATTCAGAGTTGTCTAGGACTACAAGAGGGTACCCTGTGCCTATTTTTTTTTTGCACTTTTTCAGGGCAAAAAAAGGCCAATATTTCACCTTCTATTTGCTGTGATTCTATAACTCATATACAGTAGCTTGGGGTAATGTCATTTGATTACAGGCAAAGGTAATATGATGCACACATTGCTTAATATAAATTCGTATTGCTTTTTATCATGTGGTTTTATTTATAAAGCATTCATTATTATAGCCAGTGCAATAACCTTATTGGGTTCTTGCCTTGTTGTGGTAGTGTGACTAATAGAACTGGGGATTTCTAGAGCAGTCAGACCAGATCTACAGGCACATTTCTATTCCAGAATTACTATTTTATGAGGTATTCTTTTGAGCCCATGCATGAAAAGTTGCAGAATATAATGTCAAAGCAGCTCTTCAGCTTTAAGGGGGCAAGGGTGGGTCTGGTAAGCACAACAACAAGGGGCAGGCCATAGTCATGTATCAGGAATGAGAGGAATTAAAATGAGTGGTTGGTATCAATGCCATCATCAAGTAATGCACAGTACAGAGCACACTTATGGGTAACTAGTAAAGGGAAAGATATAGGACTATGCAGTATGCGTGAGAGCAAGGTATGATTACTAACTCAAAATTATTCTTAAAGGGGACCTGCCACCCAGACTGTATAATTAAAGTCCTTTGCAGATTAAACAGGAAACCCAAATATTTTTTTTTAATTAAAACATCCATACCAGTTATAAATGCATTTAAAGGTCTGAGCGGTCAATCATATATTGCCTGCCCCTTCTCTATGCCCTGGGCCTCGGCAGAGGCTATAGCATAGGTTATAAAATATTCAGCCTAGTAACACACACTGCAATAGCAGACATTATTTGTGCATCTTAAACAAATCCTGAGTAATTCTTATAAATTTGTTTGTGAGTGAGAGAGAAGCAGCTCAGAGCTTTGATTGAAAATTGCGTCTCTCAAGCTACTTAAACAGAGAATGTGTCATTTCTTACACCGTATGATGTGTCAAACTACAGAAACCTAATAAATATATCTAGAAATGATATGAAGTGATAACATAAAAGCAACGGCAGCATCAGTGTTCCTTTCATACATCATGTTTATAGATACATCCTGCTGGGTTAAACCTTGATTGTGTTGTCTTTGTAAAATTATCAATGTATTGCAGGCTCGATCCTGCTGAGTCGCTGCACTGCTATGAGAGAAAGTGCGAAGAAGAACTTGAAAACAAATATATTTTACACAGAAGAAAATCTAAACATCTGGTGGTTAAATACAATTCAATGTAAAACTTTTGTCTCTGAGCTTGACCTTGTATGGAGAAAGCTGTGCATATGTTTCCATACGAAACCCGTTATCAATAATCAAGAAGGAAAGATGCTAATCTAACATCATAAAGTGGAATATTGCCAATTGCACAGCCCCAAAATAACGGATGTCCACATAATAATTCCCTCACTCACTGTTTCTTCCTAAAAAGACATACCAATAAAGAATGACTCATTATCTTTACCACTGTACAGTAATGAAACCATTCCCATGCTGCTGGTAAAACCTGGTATCCTATTGAATATGTTCGTGGCACTAGCACTTACCTAAGGAAGATAAGACTGTTGTTATTGTTAGGAATTACAGTAAGTATCTAGCCTCTCTAAATTAAATAATCCATTCCCCTAGTCTGCTTGTGCTACAATGAACCATTTTTATTTTTTATGTTTTTATAGATAATCCACTGTGTAGATGCTCCATCAGATAATACCACATAGGCCTCTAGTCTAACACCCTCCTTTCCAATGTTTCCTTCTTCCCTTTCTTTCCCTTCCCTATTCTCTATGCCTCTCTATGTCTTTGTACCGGAGCTGCTTAAACCACGATGTTCCCTCCCTTGTAAGGTCATTGCAAATCCTTATATACTGTAGCTACAGCAGCTGCTATTACTTTATAGTGTCTTAATGTACCAACATGTTCATTTTACTTCTACTTGGGCAATGTAGAAATGAATAGAAAACTAATATCTGGAGACACTTATGTCAATACTGTAATTTTGGAAGTTATTTTTTTAAATGAGTGAGAGGCTGATATTGACTTCTGTGAGGCTTGAGGGGGAAATGAGGAAATTGGTTGAGAACCAAAGCAAAATAAATATTTTTTTCTCCTATTTTGTCACCTTCACATCCCAACCATTAAAGGGATACTGTCATGGGAAAACATTTTTTTTTTCCAAAATAAGTCAGTTAATAGTGCTGATTCAGCAGAATTCTGCACTGAAATCCATTTCTCAAAAGAGCAAACAGATTTTGAAATCTGACATGGGGCTAGACATATTGTCAATTTCCCAGCTGCCCCAAGTCATGTGACTTGTGCTCTGATAAACTTCAATCACTCTTTACTGCTGTACTGCACATTGGAGTGATATCACCCCCTCCCCAGCAGACAAACAAAAGAATAGTGGGAAGGTAACCAGATAACAGCTCTCTAACACAATATAACAGCTGCCTGGTAGATCTAAGAATAGCACTCAATAGTAAAAACCCATGTCCCACTGAGACACATTCAGTTACATTGAGAAGGAAAAACAGCAGCCTGCCAGACAGCATTTCTCTCCTAAAGTGCAGGCACAAGTCACATGACCAGGGGCAGCTGGGAAATTGACAAAATATCTAGCCCCATGTCAGATTTCCAAAATTGAATATAAAAAAATCTGTTTGCTCTTTTGAGAAATGGATTTCAGTGTAGAATTCTGCTGGAGTAGCACTATTAACTGGTGCGTTTTGAAAAAAACATGTTTTCCGATGAAAGGATCCCTTTAACAACCTTTTAACCAACCTTTCTTTTTGTTGCGATTCAGCATCTAAGCAAGTATTGACACCATTCATTCCATTCAACACACTCCCTGCACATTTTTGCCACAAGTACAATTACACTCACCAAGTCGGTCCTTATGAATAGCAAGTAAGTTCACCTATTGACACATGGGAACCCTGGAGCTAGGAGCACCATGTAGGTAGAGGTAAATCCAGGGGTCGCACACATTGCAGGTTGCATCAAGACTTGCGCCAAAAAAATCACATTCAGACAGCATTTCATCGAATTCATCGAAAATCGTCAGGCACAGTTGCGTTGGTTGCAACTCTCCCCTAAAGACGCTACTACAATTGTAAGAGTAAAAACAGGAATTGCACTATGCACATTGCACTTGCATTCATAATTGAGCCCTATTGTGTCCAAGTAGCCAGCTATATCCACCTGAAGCATATTTTTATACACTGCAAATGAACAGCGGATGTTGGTAAATGTACTAAAAAGGAGGAAATAGTTTTCTAAAACCAACCTATTTACAAAGCTTTTTTAATTTTCTGATTGCTGCCAGAACCTATAACTGGCAAATGTAAAAGCAAAAAGAATCCATCTCATTTTCTGGATGATTGATAAATGCAAAATCTGAATTAAAGCAATACAAATGAGAGTGAACCCAAGGCACTTATTATGGTCATGTCTTTTCTCATGTCTTCATTAATGCTTGTAATCCCCATTTCTCCATCCTCCCCTCCTACAGTCCCTTTCATGTCTCGTAATATTCTTGACTACTATTTACACCAGCAGCCATCCCACCATAATGCTGTGTAACAGTTGGGAACGTGCATCAGGGACGTGGCGTGAGGTTGAATAAGATTTGTTGAATGTACAGCAAAGGTTAGATCAAAGGGTTACTGCGCTTTCAATGGCCAATTTCAGTCCTGTGTAATGTACTCTCCACACCAGTGCAACAGCTGATGCATCGGTAAGTAGGAATCATATTGCTTTCAGAGGTAGAACAAATGTAGGTCAGGCAGGTCTCTATCATAAAACATTTTGATATTGTGAATTAATCTGATCCCAGGTCTCATAGCTTATGGGTTTTGGGGATTTTACTGGAGCTGACAAGTAATAAAATAGAAAAATGATGCAGTGGCTTGATGCCCTGTTGGAACATTAGCACCTACAAAGTACAGATGCTTCTGTCTTATGCTTGAGAATCGCCTAAACTGATTATCAGAACACCTTATTTCCTTCAGGAGCTTCAGAAGGCAGCATGATGTGCACGGCAGTTCCTTGGAATAGTTATGTATACACAGAGGGATCATAAAACCATGTAAAAATTCAAAAACAACATGAATCATTATTTCTGGAGGGCAATTAGCCTTTAAGAAAAAAGAATCATTTGTTTAGATGAATGTGCAAAGTCAGAATCGATACATTAACCCTGGATACTAAGAAATGAATGCGACAAAATGACAATTTTCTCTTTAAAGGTAAAGTATTATTAACATGTATTTATAAAGTGGCAACAGGCGGAATGAAACCAACACCAATTGTGTAACTATTAAAGGGGTTGATGTCTGTGGATGAACTTCTCTAGTCTTCAGATCTGCAGGTGAATAAAGGGGAGCAATCTGTCTATACAGGTATGGAACCTGTTATCTAGAATGCTCGGGACCTGGGGGTTTCAGATAATGGATCTTTCTGTAATTTGGATCTTCATACCTTAAGTCTACTAGAAAGGCACGTAAACATTAAATAAACCCAATCGGCCGGTTTTGCTTCCAATAAGGATTAATTATATCTTTTGGATCAAGATATGTTTTTTTTGTTACAGAGAAAAAAGAAATCATTTTTAAAACAAGCTTGCGGCTAACGGATCCCATACCTGTACTACAAAAGATTTATATGTGTTAATAGCCTGCACCATATTTCCAGACTAGAATTTCAGAGCCTGTCCCGTCCCCCTCCTTCTAAATGGTATAAAAATATAATTTTTTACTAGGAATTTTATCTCAGTTAAGGCAGTGATAAATGTACTATTTATTTTGACGGTCCTAATTGTTACCAAAATAGACGCTTCAGTTACAATCAAACACCAGTCAGTCTCTTGTTGAAGTGTATTCCTCACCAGATCCTTGTCATTCATAACCATCCACTTAATCCTGTCAAGCTGCCGACAACTTCAGTACAATTAGCAGAGCTGCTGTTACATTCTAGCCATGCCTGTCATCCCTGATTCCACTCTCACACAGACGTGATCAATGAGGTTTTTGCAAGGAAATGATGCCTGAACTGTAAGCAAAATAAAGTGTTATTCCTACGCCATTATAAGATACATTTCAGATTTACTTAATAAGATGTGAAATAAAACAATTTAATATAATATCAGTTAGCATTGCAAGAACTTGTTTTCTCGAAATTGACACTATATTATAGACACCATTCATACATTAAAATGGAATTCTATGATGGCTCCCAGTGAGCCCTTGTACTGCATAAAACATAAAATGAACTGTATAAGACAACGTTTCCTTTTGTTTTTTTCTGCAAGGGAAAATGTACTTATTAAACTGGAGGATTCTGCTCCTTTGAGTATGAAATAAAAGGCGGATACAAGTGAAAAGTAATGGAATAGGTCAAATAAAGATGGCATTCTGAAATCATGTACAGGTATGGGACCTGTTATCCAAAATGCACTGGACCTGGGGTTTTCCGGATAACGGATCATTCAGTAATTTGAGTCTACTAGAAAATCATGTAAACAATAAGTAAACCCAATAGGCTGGTTTTGCTTCCAAAAATGATTAATTATATCTTAGTTGGGATCAAGTACAAGCTACTGTTTTATTATTACAGAGAAAAGGGAAATCATTTTTAAAAATCTTGATTATTTGGCCTTTCTGTAATTTGGAGCTTTCTGGATAATGGATTTCTGGATTACTGATCCCATACCTGGATCCTGTATTATTTCTGTATATTGCTAAAGAAATAGTTATACAATCAACTAATTGATCCTTGATATAGGGCTAGTTGCATGGTAGGCATCTGAAATTCTGAACCCATAGCAACAGCAGAGCTGCCAAATGGGTCCCACCATAATGTGTGACCCTCCTTCTGAAGGGCCCAGGTCGGGGGATAGCTAAACTGCAGTCCTCCACCTGTTGCAGGTCTGCAGCTAACAGTACCCTGAAATGGGAGGGGGGGGGGGTGAAGGTTCAGCAACACCTGACGTACAATAGGTTGAACATCCCATTTATGTAATTTACACCCAAACAAAATGAGACCCACCCTAAGGGAGGAACTACACGGTGTGGCTCGAGCCGACATGTCGCCATGTGATGAAGCGCATGCAACGTGTTCTGAAGATACAGGAAGTGAAGGAGAAATCGCAGGTAAGAACATTTATCTGACTGTCGGATGAAAACGCTGCATTTCATTCAATTCTCACCTGCCATTTCTCCTTCACTTCCTGTATCTTCAGAACATCCGACACGTCGCATGAGTTTCGCATGGCGACGTGTCAGCTCGAGCCACACCGTGGAGTTCCTCCCTTAGTGAATTGCTTGACCACCCCTTTAGGAAAAAAGGAAAGAAATAAAATACTATGAATAATAAACTGATAAACTAGGCCATTATATGCTACAGAGAAAAGACCAAATTGTTTGCTAAAGTGCCTGTAACTGCAGGTTATGTCGTTGTGAGACCTCGATATTTTGGAGCTGAAACTCATACTGGGGCTTTGTAAACAGTAAAAAATAAATCCCAACAGAAGCATTACAAAACATGTTACTAATATGGGAGCCAGTGTAAAGGGGTGGTTCACCTTAAAGTTAACACTTACTAAAAATGGCCAGTTCGAAGCAACTTTTCAATTAGTTATCAGTATTTATTTTTTATAATTTTTAAACAATTTGCCTTCTTCTTCTGACTCTTTCCAACTTTCAAATGTCCCATCTAAAAACAAATGCTCTGTAAGGGTACAATGTTATTGTTATTGCTAATTTTTATTACTCGTCTTTCTATTCAGGCCCTCTCCTATTCATATTCCAGTCTCTTATTCAACCAAATCAATGCATGGTTGCTAAGGTAATTTGGACCCTAGCAACCAGATTGCGGAAATTGCAAACCGGTGAGCTGCTGAACAAAAAGCTCAAACCACAAATAATAAAAAGTTAAATCTAATTGAAAATAATCTCAGAATATCGCTCTCTACAACTTTTAGTTGTTCAACTTTAATATTGTAAAAAAAAATTTCTAGACAGATTAATGCCATTGATTACTCTGATAAAGTCAGAGATTACTAGAAAATCGGAATCTTTAGTCCAGTAACAGTACATCAGCAAAGGAGTTACTGTATAGTCCAAAGCAACGTGTCTTACCAGAAATGCAAGATGCAGATCTGGGATCTCAATTGAATAAAGTGGTACTGTACAGACAAACTGTCTATGGGAAAAGGTGAGCTGGTAATTCTCTGTTTGCTGTTTTCTTGTGACACAGAGCATGTCATTGAGCCAGTCTCAGTCGGCAACTTCTCAGAGGAATAGTCCTGACTGCAATGACTTTGTAGCCAAGTAAGTGTATTTGAAGTGTTGCTTTTATCATGTGCCTTTCATAGTCTGTAATGACAGATATGGATTTCTTATTTATCCACAGACCAAAGAAAACCCTCTGGCACAAAGATAAACAACTCGCTCAATATGCACAGATCCATTAAAAAGAGAAACAGAGTTGTGTAGAGTACTGCAAGTCATGTATGTCCAGAAAACATTACAAACGGAGTCCTATGTTACTAGAATTGTGCTTAAAGGGATTACATACATCGTAAGGATTTGCTCCTTGGCAACTCCTTATAATATTCATCTCATGGATATCTGCTCAGCCTTCAGCTCCCACATTACTTGGGCTTAGCCTCCCAAGCTCCAACCCTGCCCACAACCTTTTGATGTAACTACATATACAGCAAACCCTGTAGACTTGGGGGACAGGGTGCCCTGGATAGCGGGGTCTGCTGTATCGTAGTCTCCTCTCCCAAGCTGCTATACTGCCTTAACATTGCAAAGTGGCACAAAAAGTTAGCAGAAGGGCCGGGAAGGGGTCAGGAAGGAGGGATTGCTTGTGCCAGGCCCCTCCAAAGATTTTGCTTTTGGTACCCATGGCGCTTTTAATGTATTCAGGTTTTTCCATTGCAAAATCAGGCTCATGCTTTTATCACTCAGCTGATGATAGAAGGACGAAAACAAAAATATGATTGGTTGCCATGGGATACTGCCTGTAGCAAATATACACAGTGTTGAAAGATGACCCCCTTAGTGACTTTTATTACATATGGGATTGACTAGCAATCCAGCAAGAGGTGCAGAGTGGAGCACTAGTTGATGAAAGGCAGTCCTGTCCTTACAACATACCATAACCAGGGGCATAGCTACAGAGAAGGCAGACCCTGTGGTTGCAGGGGGAGCAGGAGTGTGAGGGGCCCTGAAAGGTCAAAATGAATGAGCTAAATAAAGTGCTGCCAAATGCAAGTAGTACTGTAGTCATATGAAATGTACAGGTCCTTATGCTCCTGTCAACAGGTGCTGATGGCAGTACAAGTTGCTAATTGCTACAAAAATGGTTTGTCCCAGTTTTTTGCACTTTATACTCTGCCCCATCTGTCAGTAAATAAGTCCTATAATATTTGTAAATGCCCAGCAGCTGTTCTCAGTGTATTGAAATTATGGGGGTATTACTCTTGAGATGTATGGAATGTACTGGTTATACTAGAGGATTAATCTTTTACTGTTATTATCTCCCTAATGTTTGCCTTCTAAACTTTCTGATTTGATTGCTCTTCCACACTCTCCATTTTTGCAAGCTTTAAATGACGCCTCTGTTCTTGCTGAAATAAGAAATGTAAATGCCCATATTATTCCATGTCAATGACTCCTTTATACTGTTACAAAGCCTTTTTGGTTTCTCTGAGTTTCCTGTATTTGCTCCTCTTTGCTACGTACTGATGAGCCCATTTTTTCATTAGCATCTCCGAGACATTTCTCTTGTGCCTTTTAACTTATTTCTTTTTTGTTCAGAATATGTTATCAGAGTTAATGTGCTGTAATGATGCTTTTAGCAGCAGAAAATAAGCTTTTATATAATTAAGTGTTCATTTTTAATTCTGTGTAACATTGCTTATTGAAAAGAATCAGGACAAGTCGCATTTATTCCATGAACCAGTTTGGAGCAGGCAAGTTGGGCACTTTAGCTATTGTGGAACTACTGTTCTTTGTACCATATCCTATAATGAGCTGGCTGGGGTTTCTGAGAGCTTCTCTTCTGCAGTAACTGGTATTGTATATGCCTGCTGGAATTCCAATGGAGAACATAGAAAAAAGCAACACTGAGCACTCTACAGCACTGATCTAATACAACAAATCCCAACATGCTGCCATTACTGTAAAGGCTTAAATTCTCTTCTCACAGAGGTTGAATTGACATATAGACTAGGGCCTAATATTGCCACCATGTGTTGTGTATGGTGGGTCTCCATGATCTTATTTTAGAGCCGTATTGAGCAGTTGAGATATACTCCTTCCTATTAAACAGTGCTGTAGTATATTATAACAATCTCCCTTAATATAAAAATGCATTGGGCAATAGGCAGTAGTTAATTTTAAGCCAATGAATGGGTCACAAACCTGACTCCCAAGGTTCATGAGCCCTGTCTTGACAGACATCTCAGATACAGCCACAGGTGTGTAGCATAGGGTTGCCACCTTCTGCCACAATGTAGACCGAGCAGGGGACGGGGGCGGGGATGTTAGGGGTGGGCAGATGATGTCAGGGGGCGGAATGGGTGACAGTCCAGGGTGTTCCTGTGACTGGGGGGCATGGTTATGACATAGCGATCACTGACCAGTGGAAAACCTAGTGTAGCAGGTAGCAACCTATGTGATTGGTAAGGTGGTATTCCCATGTTAGGGGCATAGAGAGGAATAAAGGGAAAGTTGTGCTCAGCATTAATTTGTAAACCATTAAACGGGGGTGCAAGAAGGCTGTCACCATAAAATTCAGGTAGACAAATACAAGAGCTCCTGTGCACTTAACCCATTACCAATATATTAAGGGCATTATTAAGGACATCATTGTCCTTAATATATTGGTAATGGGTTAGGTGCACAGAGAAGAAACAGGAATAAATAATAGCAGGACAAGTCCATACAACTAGCCAATGGTTAGGGCAGGCAGAAAGCTGAAACAAGTCCATATAATCAGATGAGAGGTCTAGGCAGGCAGCAAGTGATACAAGCAGGTTAGGGTCAAAGTCAGAAGATCAAATATGATGTTTAGGTAGCAGGAATTTGAAAATTAGGAACAAGGATTAACAGGACTCAAGAAAATGAGGTTTAGCAGGAAGTCGGAACAAGGGGGCTAGAACATAGAAAATGGCTCAATGATCCAGCAATGGGAGGCAGGAAAGGACTGGCTTAAATTGGTACTTAATCAGGCAATTACCAGTAGCTGGTATAAACAAGGAGATGCTGAGAACAGTATAGTATACTCCTCAGAGCTGTGCTCACAGATCAGGGCTCCAATCAGAGTCCTTGACATGACATCAGTAGTCGTATTGCAGTTACATTACCAAATAAACTTTTCAGGTACTAAACACATGCCCCTGTGATATTTGCCAAAGAGGATTTATAATATAAAGTTAGTATATAAACAAATAATTAAGTGGATTTCAATTTACTGCCTTCTCTAGAATGCTAGAACGCTTTAGATTATGTAAATTACTCCTGACAGTGACTATGCTAGACCATGTTCAACAAATGATAAAAACTGGATGAGATTACAATCTTTTTTTATACTACTGATAAATAATCTTGCTTTAAAAGTTATTTATATTTTATATACTTTTGTTTTCATATATTTTATATGTTATTATTAATTATTATTAAATATTATTAATATTTTTATTTTAGTTTTACCATTTTCCAACTCAAATGTCACAGATTTCATCAGCTTGTTGTTATATTTATAGTTTTGGCTGAGAGAAAATGTGAAGCAGTCCTCTAAATTAGCAAACAAAAGGTAAATCATAATTTGAAATTGCTTGAATGTTGTTAAATGTTTCCAATTCTAGAAAGGGAAAAGCGATAACTATAAAACTTGAGAAAGGGCACCATGGGATGGATATTCTGATCTACCTGTACATGGAACGAGTATTATAAAACTTAATTCTGATGAACGCGGGGAAAAACAATGAATTATAATCCATCATTGGCCTCAGCTGGGTCCCACCAGACCATCAGTAATAAATCAGCATTGGTAGGAAAGGAAAGAATGATGTTGATAAGCAGCAAACTCATTGCACTCATGAGATTGAGCCAGCACAATGTGTCATGCAGCCCTCAAGCACACAGCCCTAATCCATAGAGCTTACTCTTCTACTATAGTACCTTGAAGATAAAGTTGCTTTCCCAAGGTCACATGAAATTCACATAGTTGCTGTCACTGCCCTATAGTGTAGCTGAATTAACCACTCAACAACTGCAAAGTTACTTACATTTTAAGGAAGAACAAGCATACTGATGAGATATATTCTTATATAGGTTTATTCGGAACCAGTGTACTTTGTAGCTGATGTTTGCTATAGCAGCTACTAACTTAATATCCACTTGTAGTCTATTGGAATTGGTGTTCATGAAGCAGTGTTGGTTTTTCTTGAGATCTGGGAATCTCACCGGCGACCCCTGCAGTGAGCACCAAAAAAATCATTATTATTGTATTATGATGTGCACCACCAACTATTTTACTATTGCCAATAGTCACAACTGACTTTTAAAACGTGAAATGGATGATAACATTATCATCCAATATTGGGCAAATAATGTGGCACAATTTCCATGTCGTTTATCAAAAATGGACACTAATTTGTTTTGATATTGGTGCATTGCGATGGATTCTACCTAGCATGAGCCCACTATAATGCTGTAGTTCTGGAAAAATACTACATTGTGGGTAAAAAAACAGTTGATAGGGCTCATATACATATGCAAGAACAATGGGTAACTTTCACGTTTTCCCTCGCTAGCTCCAGGGTTCCATTCACACCCTGTGTGTGTGTTTTTTGCAATGAAGCAAGTACAGTTCCACCCATCTTGGTAAACAGGACCAAGTAGGTGAATTGCTATGGTGTCAAGAGACTCACCCATTTGCAACCACAATGACATTGGAATTCTTGGTGCTGCATTGTAGGAATGAAACATGGCTATTACTCTCAGAATTACACTTTGCAAACTGTGTACTAGGTAACTGAATGCACCTTTATATCTGGCATGTAAAAATAAGCAGCTACCAACCAATGAAAACTTTAGGGCCATGGCTCCAGTGCAGACCATGAAACAAAAACAAGTGGCAGAAATATGGTTAGTTTTTGAAATTCCGAGATCTGAAGTTTGTTTTTTGTCAGTTCTTATTTAGGGGCAGTACATTTTGTTGCTGGAATTCTAGTCTTTTCCTGTTGATGCAAACATAAGCCAAAAATCATCAGTAATGAGTGAACCAAATACAAAACACGTAAAAGAATGGTATGAAAACAAAACAAAAAAAGGGTTGGGAAAGGCAGGATATTGAGAGCTGGGTTAAGGTTGAAAAAACGGAGCTTTGGTTAAAACAAAATCTGGGCAAAAGTCATTATTGGCACAGCAATAATGTTAAATATTTCAAATACCATCAGCTTTTATTAGCAAGGAGGACATCAGAGAGTTAAGATAAACAATGGACATGGGCACACAAAGACAATCTGGATACACAGAGCTGTGAATTCCAAATCTTTGTAAACAGAATGGATTTCAGCAGAACTGCATCATTACCAAAATCTCATGAGAGCGCAAAGTCTGCCGTCTGAATGTGAATAGAGATTCCCAGCCATACAATATTTTCCAACAGGTAAATATGCCAAGGAAATCATAACTTCAAATAATCTGCTTTAAACAGTTACTCTTCTCAAAGCTTAAGTGTGGAGAGCAAATAAACACCTACCCCAGATCCCAGCTGCTGAGAGGATAAAGATATTAGATTAATGCACAGCTTTAGGGCTAATTCTTGCAGGTTTTTTTTTAAAATACCGCCGCTGTACAGTGGATTGATGTGCCTTGTATTGCATGGCAACACAGGAGTGAATTTATTTAAATGCACTCTATGAGCGCCCACAGCACTAGGGATAAATACATGATGGCAATACCCATAGGACACCCAGGGCAGTTCCAAAGGACAGGCACTATCTAAGGCACCTAAGTAAGAGAAATATATCAGATTTCTTTGATAGAGATAGAAAAACCTTGTTTGTACACAGACTAACAGGGACATTTATCAAAGGTTGAATTGGGATTCCTGGCATTTTTCTGGCATTTTCCCAGCAGTATGAATTGTATCCGATTTATTAACCTTTTCCTGACATTCTACAAAATGTTGTGGTTGAATGATTTTGCTCATTTATGAAAACATTTGCTCATTTCTCCCGCTGGCTTTTTCAGCAGTGTTCGCTAACTTTGCGTGTCCATTGTTTGGTGACATCTCATTGTTTCCTATTGCCTAAATTATTGCATGTCTGCCTAGATTTCTATTACTGAACTGCGGAAGTTGTAGAATGGCCATGTCATTTTTATTATAATGTATGTCTATGTCATTTGTATCTGTCAAGTCTTCTCTGAATGTATTTGTTCACAAAATAAACACCAGAAAAGATAAATAAATAAAATTGGACTTTTTTCTCTTTGCAGTGGTGACAATCATTGCAAAAAACATAAATTTGGTATGGAAATCCTTATCCAGAGACTGGTTATGACATCTCATTTAGATTCCATTATAAGTAAATACTTCTAATTTTCAAAAATGATTTCCTTTTCTCTGTAATAACAAAACAGTACCTTGTGCTTTAGCTTAAATACGCCTCATTAATCCATATTGGTGGCAAAACAATCCTTTTGGGTTTATTTAATGTTTAAATGATTTGTAGTCGACTTAATGAATTGGAATCCAAATTACTGAAATATCCCCTATCTAGAAAATCCTAGTTCCTATGCATTTCGGATAATAGATCCTATACATATAGCAAATGAGAAATTCGAGAGGGGCATTTTACCCACTACTATTCTCTGCTTGAGGGTACTTGCAGTAGAAGGGCTCTGTCTACTATAGGCCTAACAATCACTTTGTACTAGTACAGTCTCTCTGTAAACTTTATTTAATGCATTTATTATGCATCAATTATAATCATAATTTCTCCTAAGAATACAGGATAATTTTAGCTACATGACATTTTGAATTTTTGTTTTGGTTTCCCTTTAGCATTCCCATTTAGTCTCCCCCTGCATGCCAACTTCTCCATTGCCTGTGAATGTCACTAAATCTTATCTTGTTTATTTCAGTATTCAACCCAATTTAATTTTTCAGTCAACAGATCAACAGTTTATATTACACATTGCCTTATTCCTTCCACCAGAACGGTATATTATGGTAATATACTGTATAGATCTGTTTTTCTGTTCTTTGCTTGCAACTATTGTCATTGCAAGGAAACAACGAATCAGCAGTTATACAGCTATGTGCTCCTGACTTGCTCTGATAGAAATTAAGCACCTTTAGTATTACTTTCTCTTTCAAACAAGTGGCAGTATGAAAAGAATTATTTTTTTAGGCTCTTAGGGAAAGGTCACTTTTCATAAGCAGAGAATTTACAGCTTGGTTAGCCACAAGCCTACTTTTATACTCCCTTACAGAGACAAACACGAGGACAAAAATAGTCTTCAAATCGACACAGCAACCTAAAAGTCCTTCACAGGTGGGTAGAAAGCAGCTTCACTAATAAACAGCTTGGCTGTTAGCAGAAGAGAAATGGCAGCAGCCTTTAAATACAGACTCAAGTCTTGATAGCAGCAGGGAAATAGTGTGAAAGCTTTTCTTGAACCTTTAGCAATGTCTCCAGCAGTGTGAATGTCATGAGGATTTAAAAGATTACAACATAACTGTCTGCAGCAAAAAAGTTAATATAAACTTGTCCTTTTTTTGATAGCAATATCCTTTCATACGCCTTCTTTTAAATGGGTGCATAAATGTTCCATGTCTGTCCTGTGCAAGCATAATAAAGAAATTATTATTTTACTATATGACAGAGGATTCCGTTATTGACATCGATATGTCTCACAAGGGGGCAGATTCACTAACCGGTGAAAAGTCGCCAGCGACCGTTTCACATCCATCGCTACACTTCGCCAGGGAAAAATTCGCTCAGACAATGCTAATTCACTAAAATGCGGAGTTTCGTCATGGGCGCTGAACGATGGCAAATTTTCAGCAACTATGATGTAAGTAACAGAAGATTGAGGACGATCTATGCACTGCAGTGTACTTCTCCTGGTCTGAGCTGGCGAAGGCAAGTCTGGCGAAAGAGGTAACATTCAGTAAAATCTGCATTTTAGTAAATTTGCGGAGTTACGTCCATTCGCCAGAGCGAATTGTTGCTTGGCAAAAGAGTGCAAATGAGCGAATTGGCGCCTGCGCCTGTTAGTAAATCGGCGATGTCCCTCCAGGCGGTCACGTTGACGAATTGTCGCCAGCGTTTGCCACTTCACCCTTTGGTAAATCTGCCCCATGGAATTAACTGAATGTAGAAATGCTTCATAGCAATAAAGTCCTCTCTTTCAAAGAAACGAGATCCTCTGCAGTCCATTATCAAGGACACTTGATTAAAGCTGGCCATAGATGTTGAGATTTTTAAAAGATCAGATCCTGATCGTGAGCCCACGATTTTCTCTGAACGATCGTACGAATTTAACATCAACTAAAAAGACCAATTTGCCAGGAAAACAAAGGGGAGCTGCCTGCTTGGCCCTGCAAACATAGATAGATTGCACTGGGAACGACAAAGATTTTTTGACCTGGCCGATCAATTTCCTGACAGATGTCGGCCGAAAAATGGTAAGATGTACGATCGTTCAAATCCCACTAACTGCACGATAATTTCGAAGGATTGGTCGGGCTTCCCTAAAATCAGTCGTTCGGCAAGAAGAATCTATGGGGAGCTTTAATCTCTTAAATGGTTTCCCATTTTATAGCCTCCCACTAGGTTTCCCTGTTTCACTGTTAAATTGTTTAGAACAACTTTCCCTTTTTGCTATAGTTTATACAGGAGCAGTGATCAGCTCCATGTTGTTGCTCCTACCCTTTCCAGCTATAGTCAGGTGATTCCAGGGGTGGCCAATAAAAAGCCCAAACATTTGGGAGTTTTATACTTTTATACTTTATACTTCTACAATGGTGCAGGTAAAGTTGTTCAGGTATAGATCCGTTATCCAGAAAGCTCCAAATTACAGAAAAGCCACCTCCCATAGATTCCATTTTATCCAAATAATCTAAACTTTTAAACATGATTTCCTTTTTCTTTGTTATAATAAAACAGTACCTTGTATCTGATTCAAACTAAGATATAATTAATCATTATTGGAAGCAAAACCAGCCTATAGGGTTTATTTAATGTTAACATGATTTTCTAGTAGACTTAAGGTATGAATATCCAAATTACAGATAGATCCATTATCTGGAAATTCCAGCATTCTGGATAACCGGTGAAAAATGTATAATGAAGCAGTAGAATTCTTACATGTGTTGTTCACCTTTGAGTTACGTTTTAGTATGATATAGAGAGTGATATTCTGCGGCAATTTGCAATTGTTTTTTTATTTATTATTTGTGGTTTTTGAGTTATTTAGCTTTTTATTCAGCAGCTCTCCAGTCTGCAATATCAGCAATCTGGTTGCTAGGGTCCAAATTACCCTAGCAGCCATGCACTGATTTGAATAAGAGACAGGAATATGAAAAGGAGAGAGTAATGAGAAGTAGCAATAACAATACATTTGTTGCCATACAGATCATTTGATTTTTAGATGGGCTCAGTGACCCCCATTTGAAAACTGCAGAGTCAGAAGGAGAAGGCAAATAATTCATAAAATAAATTAATAATGTAAATATGACATAAAAAAAATGAAGACCAATTAAAAAGTTACTTATAATTGGTCACTCTATAACATACTAAAAGTTAACATAAATGTTAACTACCCCTTTAATGATCAGATGAAAGTGAGAGTAGGACAGGCCAGATTAATAAATGGACAAACAACCCCTGTTTGTTAGAAGGATGAGAATCTTTGGTAGCTTAGGGCACAAAATATCCTACAAACTGTATATTAATAATGGGTGGGTGCAGCGGACCTCTTGTCTTTGTATGAATGTTATGGCCACACTCTCATTGCACCCACTTCCTAATGGTTTAAAATTGTTTAGAGGACTTTCCATTTTTGCTCTCCTTGCAAAAGGTAAAATCCTTTGCCAGGTCTAGGGTGGCACATTTTAAGGGGTGGCATGCCGTCCAGTCACATCTATATTTCCTGGTTCCTACAGGACACCCAGAGCAGAATTGCAGGAGGAGCAAAGGAGCCAACTGTGGCTAGGCCTAGTGGGGCCTCATTTGGAAATCCGGCACTGTTTGCCAGTGTATAACATGCTGAGAAATAACACTCCAATAGCATGTAAAAATGTATCCTTAAGTAATCAACAAGAACCTAAAATAGAAGGTATTTATATGTCTCATGCTTTACACAAAGCATATTTACATAATATAGTCTTGAACCCAAAATTGAGAGGCACGCACGCACACAGAACTACAAGAGAGACCTGATGAACAGACTTTTTCCTTGTAGTGCTAAGCACAGAGCTAATTAATAATAGCTACATAAACTCAAATCCTTGCTGTCTGAATAGACTGCTTAGCACCTTTTTAATTCTCATGTAATTACAGCAGTATAGTTCTTTCTGCTTATATTCTTCTTATTTGTATTGCCTGTTAAACAGCCAGATTGTCTTGCTTTAAATAAGAATACAGAGGAAGAGATTAATTAACTTTATGCCAGAAGTTATTATTCAGCAAACCTCCTTAAAAGGGAAAATGTTTAGTTGCTTCTCATCTTGGTGACTATACATTTATATACATATATATATATTATTGCTGCCAACTTTTAGCCCGGTGGAGACCGGGCAGGGGGTGGGTCTGTGATGTAGAGGGGACGGGCTGTGATGCATAGGGGGTGGGGCCAGATGCGGAGGGGCAGGTCATGACATCAGGAGCGGGGCTATGATGCAGCGATCGCCAATTGGTTGATCACCTTGGCAAACTTAGAGAATCCTGTCCGGTTTTCCTAATTCGAAAATATAGTTTTGACCCAGACAGCCCGACAATTTGAAGGGCTGCCCGGGTCAAAACCGGACAGGTGGCAACCATATATATATATATATATATATATATATATATATATATATATATATATATATATATATATATATATATATATATATATATATATAAGAATGCTTTGTAGCTAGAGTGGATTCCAGATTTTCCAGATCCCTCTAATGTCCCCTGTGCTGAATAGCAATAAACATGAAGAACAAACATTTCCTAAAAGGGCTGCTGTTAAACACTACAGCTTCTTAATTGGAAGTTTTTACCAATGGCTGAAAAATATAATGCTGCACTGATAATGATTCTAGAGAAAGAAACACATGCACAACATAAATATGATCATTTTAGGTGTAGTAACTGGCTTGTGTGGGCATTTTGTATAGCCACACTTAGCCCTTCCTTTTCTCTGACATCAATGGAGGGGGCAGAGCAAGCGTGAGTATAGAAACAAGTGTCCCACCCATCACCATACCTCCCAATATTTTGGAAAAGAGGGACAAAAACATTTGCCGCGAGTAGTGCGTCAAACATTTTTTTGCCCACAACCATTTTTGTGGCCACACACCCTAATTGTAGTAGTTTGGGAAAAACAAGGTGCCCCAGAATATATTGTAAATGACTCACCAAATAGTAAATGTGGTCCAGGTGCACCAGCCCCAGACCCCCAGCTTTATGGAGCGGTACGGCAGAGGATTTGAAGAAGAAGCAGGGCCGACCGGCCCTCAAACAGATCCACAGGACCAGTGAAAATTTGTTAAAAAATATCTTTTATTTATACAAAGTTAAAAATTTATATTTGCATCTCCATTTGCCCTACGCGTTTCGTACCCACCTAGGGTGCTTAATCATGGGCTTAATCATGAGAAAAGTCACTGACCCCGGCAGCCAAAAAAACCATAGTTATTTTTACTTTTTATTACTTATCTTTCCATTCAGGTCCTCTCCTATTTATATTCCAGTCTCTTATTCAAAACACTGCCTGGTTGCTAGGGAAATTTGGACCCTTGCAACCAGTTAGGTACTGTAATACTAAACTGGAGAGTTGAACAAGAAGCAAAATAATTTAAAAACCACAAATAATTAATAAAGACCAACTGCAGATTGTCTCAGAATATCACGCTTTCCATCATTCTAAAAGTCCATTTTAAGATTAACAACCCCTTTGAATGAACGAATCAAGTCAAATCAAATGAAGTCTATAAAATTCAAGTCAATAACAGCACAAGGTTAAGGTCAATAAATACCATAAATTAAGTCTCATAATTCTCGCTATCTCTAAATTTTAGATCTCAGACCGATTTGGTGTGAATACTCTATGAAAGCCATTATAAACATCAGGGCAGAGCCTTTAACATAATTCAGTGGCAGAGATATGGCTGGAAACAACACTTTTATGAAAACTGGTTGTAATAAAATGCATAAAAATGAATTATAAAATGGTTAAAAACTAAAACTTTAATCGCACACTAGGTGCAGGAGAAATTGTTTTTATATAGCTGCACATTTCTTTTTAACAACCAGATGAGAGAAATATTAAAGGGACTGCACAACAGGAACCCCTCTTAGCAACGCTTACATATTCAATCATCAGTTCTTTTTGAAAGGAAGAATAATGCATCTCATCATGTATTGGAGTACATGTGCTCTGTTAAATGTATAACATTATAATCAAGCCTAACCTGAAATAGAGAGCTACTTTCAAATGGACGCTGATGTTCCTGCTCTTACAGATGATCAGCGTTGGCTTTAGGAGCAAGGCTGCTGCGTGTATAGTATAGCATACTTCATGTTAAGGCCTATTTATCAGCGTTAAAAGATATTTAAAGACAGAAAAGCACCTAGGAAATGTTTATCTTTTTGTTAATCCTTTTCCCTCAAGCATTTGGCAAGTTGCACAAGGCGTATATCACACATTAAAACATGATTTATGTGAAAGCTCAGTACTTGCGACTGTCCCAGATGGGGAAAAATTACTGCAGCAGAGGGAAGGGAGCATTCTTATCTAAATGTATACAAGGACAGCTTTATTTTGCTGCATGCACGCTTTGTGCTGGATACATTATTTTTGCTCTGGAGATATTGGCTATTTAGATATTCTTTTTTATTTACATATGCCCTTTAAATAAGCCTCCAGAGGTAACTCAAACTTTCGCTGCCGCAGGGGAGTGTGTATTCAAAAATATTATTTCTTGTGTGTGCCATTGTTTTAAAGTGCATGATGAATCTTTACTAGGTTTGTTTGAAGACTCTAATTTAAATAAGATTTCCTTACTTTCTCAATTGCTTTTGTCTAGTAAGAACTACAACCCCTTAGAAATTTCAGGGAAAAAATGGTCTTCATTTCTAGAAACAGAAATTACTCCTCCTGGGCTTATAAAGAATATGCAACAATATAGAAAAAGAATTTACTCCGAATTTTGGAGAGATGAGCAATTTAGATTTCTACATCTTGGATACAGTACAGGTATAGGATCCCTTATCTGGAAACCCGATATCTAGAAAGCTCCGAATTACGGAATGGCTGTCTCCCATTAAAAAATTTTTTAAAAATGATTTCCTTTTTCTTTGTAATAATAAAACAGTAGCTTGTACTTGATCCCAACTAAGATATTATTAATCCTTATTGGACGCAATACCAGCCTATTGGGTTTATTTAATGTTTAAATGAATTTCTAGTAGACATAAGGCATGAAGACCCAAATTACGGAAAGATCCGTTATCCGGAAAACCCCAGGTCCTGAGCATTCTGGATAACAGGTCCCATACCTGTACACTATTTTTGAATCATGTTAACTCTAGTAAGGTATCTTATTGTTCAAAACGCAAAAAATATAATGTAGACATTTTTCACTATATATGGTCATGCCCTTTCATTAAATTATTGTGGGAAAGAAATCAAGAATTTATAAGCAAGGCAACTTATTTTGATTTTAAACTTTCCCCAGAATTTGCACTGCTTGACCTCGTTGATTAACTCCAGGAGTCTGACGAAAATTCAATCTCTGATATTTCTGATGAAATGGTTTATTTCTATTTTGTTTAGTAATGGCAGTTACTAGGAAGGCCATCTTTTTGTATTGGATTAAGGACACTGCTCCAGTTTTAAATTATGTTCTTAAATATCTCCATAGCCTTTGCTTACAAGATGCTATTAGATAAAAATTAGCAGATCACTCTTCAAGAAAGCTATTCAAAATAAAGTGGTCGATTTATTTAGAAACAGAAACAACAAAAAGGCAATTTCTTTTAAGTTTTTGGGAGAAAATCCTTTGCTACCTATATTGAACTTGACTGTACCGTTCACATGTTATATTGGAGAAAATGTTTGCTGTGTTTTTAAATGTGTTGCGCAAAAAAGATGAAGTAGATCTCTGGTCACTTGGTAGTTAATACCTGTTAATGTTATATCAATTTATTTGTATGATTCACATATAATCTTGGCAAATATTGTTTGTTTGTAACTTTGCTGCTGGATTATTTATAAATTCAATAAAGAGAATATGAAAGTAAGTTAAAAGTACATGAGCAGGTCATTGGGTAGATCCTAGTTAGTAATGAATTATGGGGCAAATTTACTAAAGGGCGAAGTGGCTAACGCTAGTGAAAATTTACCAGCGTGATGTAATTTCGTTACTTTGCCGATTTACTAATGGGTGCTGGCGTAAATTCGCTAGCGAAGTGGACCTACTCTAGCGTTTTCACACCCTTACACCAGACAAAGTTGCGCTTTGGTGACCAATTCACTAACTTGCGGATTTTATTGAACGTAAAGTTACCTCTTGCGTCAGACTTGCCTTCACCACCTCAGACCAGGCTGAAGTGCAATATAGTAGATAGGGATTGCTTCAAAAAAACCATGCAGTGTGCATTATCACAGATGCAGGAATTGAAGGACAGGGGTGGACGAGGTGGTGATAGAGCTAAACCTTCTGTTTTTTTTACCAGGAGGTTCAGTAACTCTAGTGCAGTAGTGCTTACTTAATAGTGATCATGATGCTTCCCTGCCCTGGAGCTGGTCAACAGATAAGCTGGAATATGGGGAAAGGGTTGTTAGCAATCTTTATCTATAACATTTTATATAGTGCTGCAAGGATACACAGAGCTGTACAATCTTGCATGTATCTATTTACCAACAGCAGGGCAGCATAGCAACGTTCCGAGCCTCGCATGGCTCTTTTTCAAGCTTGAAAAAGAGCCGTGCGAAGCTCGAAACGTTGCTATGCTGCCCTGCTGTTGGTAAATAAAGGCAATTTTTTAACTTTATCCTGGAGTGCTTCCCATTTTGTCTCTGGTTCCTGTATTCCAGTGGGGAAGGACACTGCGGGAGGTGCACCCAAGCAATTGAGAAAATTAACCAGGTGTGTGCCCCTCAAATCCTCTTTGAACAATCTTGCATGTATACAAGTACAAGTATTATAGTAGATACAACAAATAAGTATAAATACATAGAGATTAAGTACCATGTTGTATGAGACATACTAGGAAGGAAGTCCCTGCCCCAGAGAGCTTAAGCTGGCCATAGATGTAAAGATCTTTTCGTTATCGTGAGACCACGATTATCGTTTAAATGTACGATTTGTCCATCAATTAAAAAGACCATTTCAGGCTATATTGCCAGGACAACTGAGGGTAGCGGCCTGCTTGGCCCTGCAAACATACATAGATTGCACTGGGACTGAAAATTTTTTAACCTGGCCGATCAATTTCCGGACTGATGTCGGACGAAAAAACGTAAGATGTACGATTGTTTGATTCCCACTAACTTCACCATAATTTGACGGATTGGTCGGATTTCGCTAAAATCGGTCTTTCAGAAAAGAAGAATCTTTGCGTCTATGGGGACCTTTAGAGTCATATGGATGGATAACATACAGGCACAAATTAGAGGGCAAAAGTGCACAAGGTTTGGGCACTGGCCCTTAAGTGCAGTACTAGACTAAACAAAATAATGCTCTAGTGATCTAAAAGTGATCTGAGGTTTTGTTTTTAGCGTAAGGAGCAGCCTGATAGAAATGTTTGAGACGAAAGGTGGCAGTGGATGTGGGTGGTGTGAATATCTGGTGACTCTGAGAAGAGTGGAGGAGATGGACAAAACATACAAGTAAAGAAATGTAGGCTAAAGATTTTATTAGAGAGCAGGTGGTTCCTAGTAGAAGAGTTTAAAATTGATTGCAGGGGAGAGAGGTGGAAGTCATGAAGACCAGTTAGTGAGAGATTGCAGTAGTCTAAACAGAATAGGATAAGGGCATGGATTAGTGTTTTGGCTGTTATTTGTGAAAGAAAGGTAAGTCTTGGCAATATTGTGGAGTAAAAAGTGGCAGATTCTTTTTAAAACTCCCATAAATTTCAAATTTAACTAGTCGAAATGTATTAATAAAATCAAATTTTTTATACTCAGACGAATTTAAAAGACCCAGAAACAAAGCAAATTCTATCAAACTCGATCCGTGTTTTTCCCAGAAACAAAACTCTAAATTGATCCCTGCACTTCTCCCATTAGCTTAAACAGTAATTTGGCAGGTTTTAGGTGGCAAATTAAAATTCTTAAAAGCCCAGAGTATGATAAATCTCGAAAATCAAATTCAATTTTTTTTAAAAAAACTCGAATCAATTTTGTATAACTCCCTAGCCGTATTTTACCATAAAAAAAAAATAGGAAAATTTGAATTTTCAATTTGACCCTCGATAAATCTGACCCTTAATATCTAGTATGTCTGCTACAGGGGCACTACTACAATTACTGCATTATCCGGTAAATATACAGCAGGCAAAACAGCTTCTAAGGAGCAGATTTATTAAGGTTCGAGTGGTAAATTTTAATTCGAATTTTCGAACTCACAAGTTCAAATTTTCAATCACCAACTCGAATTTGATTTCAAATGTGAGATTTATCACAACTCGACCCTCGAAACAGTTCTAATTCAAATATTCGCCACCTAAAACTTGTCGTGTTCATTTACAAGTTTCACTTACAAGTCAATGGCAGAAGTCCGTTGAACCATTTGAAGATTTTAATTGCCTTCCTGACATTCAAGTTTTTTTTGGAGGAAAACTTGATTTGAATTTGATTTGAATTTTAAGGGTCGTTTGATCGAATAGTAGACATTCAAGTTGTTTTCATAAATATCCTCCCATTCGAGTTGTGAGTACATTCATATTAGAGTTAGAAAAAAATTCACATAGCTTTGAAATTTGATCTTTGATAAATCTGCCCTTAAAATTCTTTGGAGCAGGCACTCAATAAAGGCAATCTTCCACCAGGCAGTTGAATCAAAGTGAAATGGTTTATTGTGTCCACGCCTTACGCATTTCGTGTTATAAACACTTAGGGGCAGATTTATCAAGGGTCGAATTTGAAAAACTTCGAAATTCAAAAAGATCAATCGAAATTAAATCTAAGTTTTTTTTGGCCAAATAGGTCGATCAAATAGGTACATTTTTTATCGTATTCTAATCATATGAATAGGGATGGGTGAATTTGACCTGTTGATTTATTTTTGTCGCACTACACCATACAAGTCTATGGGAGTAATTTCTGAGGTGAAACAAGGCGAAAATATTCGCCCATCCCTACGTATGAATCGAAGTAATCGCACATTTGATCGAATTCGATTCAAAGTTTTTTTTAAAAAAAATAACAGATTTTTCAAAGTCCACCAACTGACTCCAAATAGGTTCTAGAAGGTCTCCAGTTGGCTAAAACAGCAATTTGGCAGGTTTTAGATGGCGAATGGTCGAAGTAGAATTTTTAAAGGAATTTCTTCAAATTCTAATCAAATTTGGACTATTCCCTAGTACACAAAAATTAGCTCGAAATTTGAATTTTTTAAATCTACCCTTTAGTCATAGGCTAAATCTGCCCCTAAGTCTACATGCAATGGCATATATGGGATGTACTTGAGCTGTACAGATACAGATCAGCATGGCCACACAGTAGTTATAATGGGTAACAAGAGTATAGCACGAGCACCTTATCGAAATCTTCCCCCTGCTTTTGTTATGCACATTAACAGAACATCCCAAGGTTTCTAATCAATTATTCCCTGGCTCTTTCACATCTAGCATTTTTATATTCAGTCATTTAATGTATAATCTCTATGATGTAATATTGCCATTAAATTCAGCAGTATATGAAGCCATTAGACGATACAGAGAAAATGTGAATAATAAAAAGACAAACCTTTTTTCTTGGCTTTTTTTTTAAATAAAGGAATGGCAAAGAAAGCAAAATATAAAAGAAAGCAAAATGTCAATGAAATGTGGAGAAATTGAAGTTAATGTCACGTAACAAGAAATGTAATATAATTTGTATAAGAGAGAAATGGTGGAATAAAAACATTACTTCAAGGGTTATTTTTATCCACTAAATGTCAGGCCTGGTTTAAAAACCTTTCCTAGATCTTATGATAAAATATAAACTATTTTAACAACTTAAATGCCGGGAGGGTTGCTCTCCATATTCATAACTGTCACTTTAAACAAAACAGCACAGTAATCATCATAATTTATCTTACACAGCACATTTATAACAGTCGGTCACCATAGATTTGCTAGTAAAATGTGTATTATAATTATTATTGACACATATATATAAAGTGCCAACGTATTCCACAGTGCTGTACAATAGATGGCTGCATACATGCCGTGGTGTAAATATATGGTGCTGGGCCCTCCACAAAAAAATCTTTAAAGGGTCTCAACATGCACCTCAACCCAATAAATTCAAAGTGTGGGTAAAGAATATCATTAGGCGCAATAATCTGCTGCAACGGTGCCTTTATAAAGGGGTTGAAGATACCTAAAGAACTAATAAGGGTAAATATAGCAGTTTACTTTGTTCATGCACCTCAACCCCCAGCACAGTCATGTTCCCCGCTCACTTGCTTTCAGGTAGGGAGAGGTCTCTATAGCTAAAGAGGAAGCAGACGTGCAGTTTGGTTCTCCCTTTCCCCCAGCAACCGCAGGGTCTGCTTCTCCTATAGTTATACCACTGCAAATACGAGAGGTAAACAGGAGAAAAAAAAAATGTACAGCTCATTATTTACTTGGAGCAGTTCAATCTCTTCATAAGAAGACCCGATGCTTTTGACTCCACTGCTCAGTCCATTACTTTATTTATCTAAAGTGTAGCCTATCATTTGGTCTGGGGACAGAAAAAAAAAAGACGACTAATTGAAAACTGTCTTACGATGCCTAGAATCATAGGCCTAGCTCAACTTGTAGCAGCCCACTTACATCTTAAGTGACCCACAATTAGTAACTGATCATCTGGTCACCTTTTAAAATGAAAAAAAAATACTTGAAAGGGCTCAAATTTGGCAAGTGGGACTATATGCAGTATGTATGAGAATGAGATGGTAGACTATACCTATGGGATCCGTTATCTGGAACTCCATTATGAACTAATTTTTAGTTTTCCCTTTTCCTACTGGGTTTATTTAATGTGTATTTTAATATTTAGTAGACTTAAGGTATGGAGAACCAAAATACAGAAAGATCCCTTATTCAGAAAATCCCAGGTCCTGAGCATTCTGGATAACAGGTCCCAAACCTGTATTTTTTGGGAAAGATACATACCCTCATGTGTCATGTCAAGTACCCTTATTAAAAAAAAAAATGACGATCACAAAAACCGTGCATTCACCACCAGTTTTTACTCAACTTCTACTGGGGTTTACTTGCTGCCGGAGGTTTTCCCCTTGGCATTAATGGCATATACAAGCTCTAAGATGGTACAGAATAATGGCACAAAATATGGTGCTTCTGCAGCTTAAAAGTAAAATAGACAGTTTTATAAATATACCATTTGTTTTTCACTACTTTTTCATCATAAATCAAATTATACCACATGCTAAACTATCCTCTAGGTCTCTTCTCCTCTGGAAAGATATTAGTAAGCATTTTATAGAAAGCTCCTGTAAGAAGGCCCTTTGATCCTATTTTATACTCTATAACCCTTGTTTGGTAAAATTAAATGTACAGCACTGAATAACTTACCAGTGCTAAAGAAATACATGTTGATAATGAAAAAGCTAGTGTTGTTAATAGTGACTTTGGAAAACCAACTGGAATATGTTAATAGTGACTTTGGAAAACCAACTGGAATCCAACATACTGTATTTCTATGACCCAACATACACTAGAGAGTTTAGACTGCTTCCCTCAAACCAGAAACCTTGCACAAATACCATCTCTCTATTTACTTAATTTAAAAGTATATTCAAAAATAGATAGAAAACTTTGTTGAATGCTGCCACAGAAGATGCTTTCCTGCTTTTCCAGTTACCTATGCCATAGCCATTCATCAATGGGAATTCCCAAAACTAAACATCAGCAGGAAGATATTTGCAGAATAAAACAGATGCTTATTAGAAGCTTGATCAACTACTTTGCTCCTGAAGTTTGGTTCTTGGGATGCTTATTTTGAGGTGTCTTATCAGCAACCATCAGGTTGTCTTGCAAATCACATCTGCTGCCTTAGAACATACCAGAGCTCTCATCGCATGGACCTTTAAGCCTGAAGGTACCTTCCTGCATCTAATGCTATACATTTAAACAGCTATACTCCAAGCACTAATCTTTAGTTTTTTTCAGATGGATAAATTACAAGCTGCTCAGACTTTCTCAATAATGATGTAGGAGATAGATAGGGCTGTGACAAAATCTTGAGCTACACCATTGCTTTACTTTTAAATATTTTGGATTGGGAGAGAAAGAAGGCAAAAGTACTTCCAGGTCAATTTAAACATTTTGAAAAAAAAAGATAAAATCTGTTCTTGAGAATGCCTTATACTTGTAAAGCAACTCCTGTAGACTGTCCTGTGGTTCAGAGCCTCACCAAAAGAATGTACTCCAAACATACTGCTGCTAGGTGCTATTTGAGAATGAAATTAATTTCTGGTGTAATCTTGTCCATTAGCATGCATAGTACTTGCACCTGATGTTAGAAAATTAAACTATAAACTAGATAGTGGGAGAGTTGATCTAATTTTTGCAGTAGTCTACTGTTGGTAAATTCTACCATAAGTGATTGGGAAAAGCCCTCGAGTAGTCATGGGCGTATCTGACCCGTTACAAATGCATTGATGTCAAAGGGCGTTTTCTTGCAGGACTTTTTCAAAATCGTGCGACTTTTCTTGTACTATATATTTGAGTCTATGGGTGTTTTTTCATTATGAACGCAGCAAAATATTTCGCCCATTACTACCCTAGAGCATAAGCATAAATGATTGTAAAGAAAGAGGTTCTTCAAAAACAATAAGGTCGGGTATATGATTGTAAGAATAACCACATCAGGTTTGTGTCCTTTTGCTGCATCACTGGTGTTTTTGTGTGCAAATTGATCTTGTACCACTTTTTTGTGCAAACAACAACAAGGGCAATCCAACTAGCAGTAAGTCTTTCTTGAGTTTGGAGACTTGAAAATAGTGATCACAAAGAATGAAGCCAAGAAAAAGTTGTATAAAATGACATGACTGCAAAGTTAAACTCAAGAAGATAAGCATTTTTATCAGTTGAATTTAGTTATATAATTATTATGTTCGGTTTATACTGAATCACTGATACAGCAGTGCAAAATATGCGGGTGCTTTCTAATATACTTTAAAAAAAAATAAAGTAATGTTTGATATAAATGTGTGAGTATGAAAAAGGGACACTACAATACAAACTGTGACCACCTACTGCATCTGCTGTTGAGTTGAATAGGAAATATGGGAAATCAAGTTATAATCTCTGCACTTTAATCTTACCATGGGGGCAGCAGGATGCAGTCACAGGCACTTTTTAAAAAACATTCAGGTTCTGGTTTTACAGGAGATAGATGCCGAGGCTTTATAGCTACGAGCTGTGCTGTTCCTTTCATACAAAATGACAACAGGTTAACTGTTCATTTTCATCTAACAAAACTGTCTCGAAATGTAAACTTTACTTTACAAATATGTATCTTCAAGCAGTAACACCCCAGCTGTTAACATACTGCAGCTTGTTGGCAGTTGTCATTCATTATCAGCTGGAGAGCTGCAAACTGCCATATTGTCTGTGGATGTTACTTATTTTCACGAAAATGAGACTGGCAGTGGGGAATCAAAGATGAGGTTGCAGCAATTTTGCTTTAATTTTTTTGAGCATCTTCTGCCAATAAAGAAGTTTAAAAGTATAGCATTATGACGAGGAACAAGAATAGATAGGAGAAAGAACTAAAAATGTAAAGGTATTATAAATGTTATTTTCAGGATATCTACAGATTTGTTTTGTTTTCAGAAGATATTCATCTGACACAGATGCTGGTTTCACTTCACAGTTCTCTAATTCATGATAAAACAGCACATACTGCAATGTGAGGATCTAACAATCCATCACAAAAAAATGGAAGAAATTCAGAAGAGAAAAATACTGGCAGAGGCACCAATGAACAAGACGGTGCAGCCATAGGAGATGATACAGACCATTATTATCTGGGAAGGAAGGGTCAGCGGAGAAGGAAATTACTTGAAACATAATTAACTTGTTCAAGGTCTCCCTGACACGGACACGATTGAGGGTATTATCCTGGGGTTTATCATTTACACCATCTATAAATGTAAGTGCTTTAAGGTTGCTGTAGACATTATTCTCTTTGCTGGTAAAAAAGTGTTAGGCAGGACTTAATGTTATCTTAGAGGCTGAAATTGGGGATTCTGATCTTGAAGAACGTCAAATAGATTTGTGAAGTACAAATCTGTAGAATTAAAGTGTGGATAGGGCAATTACCCATAATACTCTTATTGGTAGCTCTTAGGACTCTAATTTAGACAAATAATTAAGGAGTAACACTGGCTGGGAGTTAAAGGGGAATTCAGCCCCCCACAACTGATGAAAACCCCACACAGGTAAATGCCCCATAGCCTGTAATTACCCCTCGTTGCAGAGTGAGCGCAGCGGAGCTCACGGGCACCATCTTCAGTGCTTTGGTAATCTTCTGTAAGTAAGTGCCATATCGTCTCATGTGCAGTTGGAGCAGTCTTCCGCTTCGTGATAACTGTGCAAGCTCCGAAAGTAGACCTGAAGAATACCAAAGCGCCAGAAGATGTCGCCCATGAGCTCTGCTGACTCTGCAACGAGGGATAATTACAGGCTTAAAGGCATTTACAGGTGTTAAAACCTGAGACGGGGGGAGGGGGACTATGGAGGGTAGAGTTTTTTTTTATTATTAGGGGATACTTCGAAGAAGAAATGATACCATGCAGGGAGGTGCCAGCATTTGAAAAATTTGACAGGTGGTAAATAGTTAGGGCCACCATATGGCATTTACCTTGACGTGCTATGGTGGCTTACTAATTTTATGATCATAGCTTTGTAACTAAAAAGAGATGTAAGACCTGCCCACACATCCTCTCCGCAGACAAGAGTACAAATTCCTGGCAGAATAGAGGAATACTATATACACGGGCACTACACTTGCTCCTCCAGCAATGTGGTTTATGCAATAACATGCATAAAGTGTCCAACAAGAGGCATTTACATTGGAGAAACTGGACAAAGCCTAAGAAAAAGAAACAATCACCACGGGTTCACAATAAATAATAAAAAAATTGGACACACCAGTAGGTGAACATTTTAATAGCCCCAAATACAGTCTGGATGACTTTCAAATTTCTGTCATCAAAGGCAATTTCAAAACAGAAAATGAACGCAAAGTGTGGAAATACAAACTCATGCAAACCTTTAGGAGTCTGGAGACCGGACTTAATTTAGGCCATGGATTTATGGCTAATTACCAAGCCTAGAAAAAGATGCATACATTTTTTCTGTGGCGACAACAAACTACTACAGGGATCTGTTATCTACTTCACACCTTAGGTCTAATTTGTGCCTAGTCTGGAATACTTTGCATAACCCACCTCTCTGTAAATCTGTCCCTGCTTGTAATACAAATTATGCTTATGTGTTGTTTCTCTTTTTGTCCCTCACAGTTTTTTTGTAAACAAAATACTGTATATATGTCAGTGTCAACATAGCTTCATTGTACTCAGCTTTGAAGAAGGAACTGCAATGTTCTGAAAGCTTGCTGTGATTATCATCTTAGTTAGCCAATAACGGTATCACCTTTACACCACTTTTGTTATGTTTCATATCAAAAGCTCTTCCCTATAACTTTCTCACACTTACACCGGATTATCATGCCATTCATTGGAACACCTGCCTGTAATTTCCCCTTCTAAAAATCCTAGAGGTTGCTATACTTTTGCTACTAACATATGTAATTTTGAATCTTTTTCCTCAATAAATAAATGTTTTTGACTCATTTGTTTAATTGGATGCCATGTGAACAGTTATTCATGTTTCTTCTCAACTGTAGAACTGTAAATGAAGCATCTAAAATATATGGCAGCCATCCCTTCACTGAGCATGGATCTGAACACAAAGGAAAACCAAGTAACTAATTCAACAGAAACACAGCATGAGTGATTTATCTTTGAATTTAATTGCATTGGGTAATTCATCTGCAATTGTCTAACAGGTGTGCTTGGTAGGTGAAGAACATGGGGGGTATCCTATAGTCATTGGAACTTAAAAACAGAGCATGGATGAATAGTAACTGAAAAAAATGTATCCTTTTAACATATAGATAACTTGTAACACCCCACGGGAAAGAAATGAATTTAATTGACAAATTGGAACATTTAAAAAAAATAGAAAAAAACTGATGTTTATAATGGGTTCCTGTTCGTTTTAATCAAATTAACCCTGAAGTTATGAAAGGCTGAGCACATCAAGCAGAACAAAAGCCCTGTTTTCTCAGTGTATACCAAATCCCAATGTTTTTACATTTAATTATTTCAAAATCTTTTTGTGTCCGTGTAATCATCAGCACTGTACAAAACATTTATGAGCTTAATGTGCATGCCCGAAAATGTGTCTTTTTTGCATCTCTGACACAAGAGAAACTTCTTTTGCAGAAGGAGCTAAAGGGAAATAGAAGGTGGTAAAGTGGGTCATAGTTTTGAATCAGACATATTAAGGCATTTAGAATAGGTTACATTTGCAGTAAGGCTTCTTAATATAGATGTGTTTCAAGAGAACTGGCCGACCTTTGGGTTTTAGCAGTGATATTTCTGCTTGCCCAAGTCCTGGGGTCCTGTTTAAAGGTCGTTCAGTTTATCGATCAACCCACAGAGGGGTAGGCAGCACGTGCAACTGTGCTGGCAGAAGAGAATCAATACAAAAACGTCAAGATGGTATGATTGCTGCACTGCTCTTGAGCCTGGGGCTGTCAATAAGCATTCATTTTCTACAGCATCCACTTACATTACTGAGGAAAACTATTAACAGAATCACCCTTTGTGAAAACAAGTCAGGGGATGAGCAAGAATGCATAAACATGGTTGCCATAGAAAATTTTTTATGCTGCTCTACTACAAATGACCATGTAACCTTTTTTTTAATTAATGAATGGGGCTTGCATTGAACATACGTTTTGCCTGTTACTTTAATTAGGATATAGGAATGGTTCTTCTACTAGACCGGGAAAAAGCTGAAATTGAAAGTAAAACCACATTCTACTTCCTGTTCAGCCAAGCACAATGAAAACAGATAAGAATCTGGTCGTCTGCAACACTGCACATGCTCAGCGTGGACCAGGCAGCTGTGAAGAAGCTAAGCTTCGGGGTTGTTGGAAATTATCAAGCAGAAAATATGGTTTGTGTGATATGATTTGTTATGACATTCTGATGCAGAATATACGGATTTCTGAGCTGCCGTGTAAAGTGAATCTGAATTACTGTAATTACTAATTAACCTTGCAACTTAGGGAAAGATCCCCAAGCTAAGTTGCTGGGAAACTTTCATATTGAGTGTGGACTATCATCTTTGTATGGCAAATACACTGTCGCGAATCGTAAAAAAATAATCATTCCAAGTTGGACAATATATGTTTTTGGGTGTAATCCCTAAGGTGAAATCCTTGCCCCTGCTCCACTCTAACCTCCTCCTCCTCCTTTTTTTTTTTTTTTTAAATAATTGTAGTTACTCTATTTAAAAAGAAAAATAACGTATATGGTGCTCATAAGCACCGAGACGAAAAACACTTTATACAATCTCTATTGATTAAATTGTGATTAATCTATACACATATATGAATTGTGGTCACAGTTTTTTTAGGCTTAATAATTATACTGTGCATGATTTTATTGATTGAGGTAGGCAAGCCAGCCAATTGTTAATTAGGATAATAAAGCATTGTGTTGATTGCAGAAATGAGACTCAATACTGCTAAATTATTTATGGTGTTTTAGAGACCAAATATAATTTACTGGGTGGTATGTTTGCTGGCCATAACCACTCATTTATCTTACACACAAACATGTTGAGTTCTTGGGTTATAAATAAAGGTACATTTTGAAAATTAATTCTCCTTTAATAAGGCAGAAATAAGCAAAGTAGACAATGGCAGCATTGTTACAGTCAAAGACCCAGTAAGCAAAAAAAAATACTATTAAAGGGATTGTTCACCTTTAAATTAACTTTTCGTAAGATGTAGATAGTAATATTCTGAGACCATTTGCAATTGGTTTTCATTTTTTATTAATGTGTTTTGAGTTATTTAGCTTTTTATTCAGCAGCTCTCCAGTTTGCAATTTCCAGTTCAAATTAACCTAGCAACCATACATTGATATGAATAAGAGGTTGAAATATAAATAAGAGAGGCTTGAATAGAAAGATGAGTAATAAAAAGCAGCAATAACAATACATTTGCAGCCGTACAGAGCATTTATTATTAGATGGGGTCACTGACCCCCCCCCCCCCTCCCAACTTGAATGCTGGAGTCAGAAAAAAAATGCAAATAACTCAAAAACTATAAAAAAAGAAAATGAAGGCCAATTGTAAAGTTGTTTAGGATTAGCCATTCTATAACACACTGAAAATTAACTTAAAGGTGAACCACCTCTTTAATCAGCAGCATTTAGTTCGGAATGGCTGGTAGTGTAAACAAAACAAATCATGTACAAATCAATCAGACTTAATATCTATGAATATCGCAAATGTATTGATCTACACATGTAAAAATCCAGTGTTTTCTTCAAGTTGAAAGAAGATATTACTGAGGTTAAAGAAGACAAGATGGCTGATGGTGAAGTATTAGAAAAAAAAGGAAAAACTTCTTTGAAGAAATGGGTGTTAAAGTATAAATAGAGTGAGTGCCAGTCTCTACTTGTAGTCATCAGGTGAACAATCATGAGATCAGACCAATGAAGTACTATTAATGTTGTTATTGAAATGAACAGTTGTGTAATCCCTTTGTTGTCAAATATCTTTAAACTCTGATTTTTGATGATTAGAGGAGACAGATTCTGGTATAGTCCATGTAGGCATCAACAGAGGCAAATAAAAACAAACCATGACTCATGCATCTATTGTGAGTGTATTTCCAATGGATATAATTGCTAAGGAGTCTGCTTTGTATAAAATCTGAATAACAGCTGAACACACACACAAAAAAAAATAAAATAATATATATATATATATATATATATATATATATATATATATATATATATATATATATATATATATATATATATATATATATATTGCAGCTGAAGTCATTCACTGCACACAATATATAACACTTGCACTTGACATATGCGGCAGCAGCTCATTTACACATCTGAAAATATTTGCTTAAGAGTCATTATCTATATCGATACCCTTTATAAACGAAGAATTTTGATTTGTGTATAAAGCCGTATTGGAGGATTCTTAGAAAAAAAAAAAAAAAGTTGCCATAGAAAACATATAAATGTGTTGACTGCGGTTGGAGCACATATTATGCATAAGAAGGAGAAAAATACAGGCTTTTGTTTATTGAAATGTAGCCAGATGCTTTAACTTTCTTGTGTGACTGCAAATAATAAATCCTGATAATAAACGAGGTGGTTAATAATAAATTAGTCTTTAAAGCCAGAAGAGCTGCTAGCTGCAGGAAACCTGCTCTAGCGACGTGCTTGGTTAGCACAACCTAGCAATTCCACCCGCTGCCGCATAATACAAGTTGGACAAACCTTTGCTGAATGAGGAATGAATTACTAAAACTCCATTTCCTGGGCACTTTCATAGAAATTAAAAATGAGAAGGTGTCTGCACAAATTCAATATTTTTACTGGGTCATAGCTTACATAAGAAGGAATGTTTGCCAGAGGACCTGTACCGTTTGTATATAGATTTTTGAATATTTACTTAAGGAAAAATAATCTATACTACATTAAATTCCAGGTCTTAAAAAGAACATTTGCAGCGAAGATGCGGCAATGTTGGATTTGGAAATAGTGACGAATATATATGAAGAGGGTCAATAAAAAACTTAATGGAGCAAAAGCTCAGCAGGATTGAGGTGAAGTGTCAGAACAATGAGACATAAGCTGCTCTGGAGAAGAAAATGAACAGAAACAAAGTTGATGGAGAGACTGCCCTTTATCAAAGGCTGCTGACCGGTCTTTCAAAAATAAAAAGAATGGCACAGCCCGCTTTGCAACAAGAAAATATATACTGTATGCAGAAATAACTTTATGACAAATGACTTTAAAGTGTGAGCAGGGGCAAAATAATTTACCATGTACAAAATATTATTTGGTAACATGCTGTTAATCCCCTCCCCCACACATTAGAATGCATTGATAGGAACTAAAGTACATACATGGGCAGACAAAGGTGCTCACTCATAATGACCAGTCTATGGGGCTAAAATAGATCCCTGCTGATATCTTGCTTAGCTAGCTCAGCATAAACTTCAATGGACAATAAGCAGTGGGGATGATACAGGCACAAATGTACTGGTGGGGAACAGCCAAAGACAAACCAAATCAGTGTGCGTATGTGTGTGTGGAGGTCTTTTATTTACATGGTAATTATTCAGATCATATGGAAGGGAGGGTGGGGAGTGCATGAGGTATGATCAAAATAGACACAATTTAGAATAATTTTAAAGAAATATACCTTTTAATGCACAAACCTAAAGATAACTGCATTAATTTGCTTACAGTTTGTGTAAATTAGACTGTCTTATTAATAACACCACGTACTGTCTCTTTCCAAGTGAAATATGCCCTATTTGCGCAGTATAACAGGGTCTTCAAAGCACTTGTTACTCTGCTATTGCTGAAAAACCACTCCAAACAAATGAGGCTAGTTAGCAGTTTTTGTAGCAGCTAAGCCTTATAATATCTGCTAGATGATGCATGAGCCATTATTTCCTGAATCCATTCATTATTTTGCATGATATATCATCTTCCAAAAGGTGTATCTGTATCAATATCACAAACACAAACTTGTTAAAAAAAATCATTGGGAATGGCGATATCTTCAGAGTAACACTTCCCCCTATGATAAAAACAAAGTCTCTACTACCTGGGTTGATTCTTCAGTGCTGGTATGATCCACAGTGCGCAAACAGCTTTGAGCTACAGAACCCCTTAGTATTAGGGTAGAAAGCAGCACCAGAAAGAAAACTACACAGTAGTGGAGAGCAGTTGAGGAACCCAGATTTCCCTTTGGGGTTACCAATCATACCCACTCCTGGCCTTGCCCTCCTAAAGACTTTTAAGAGTCCAGAACAGAATTATGGTAAATGCTCTATGATCCTTTATTAGGTAGGGTTTAGAGTTTTCTTCTTAGTAAATGTAGCATGACACTTCATCTGTAATTCAGGAAGCCGTGTTTCATACCAGTTCCAGTACCTATTGGAAGAAAAAAAAAAAACATTGGTTTTGGTAGCAATTAAGCAACTTAGGGCAGTGGGAAAGCAGAAGAATATATGATTTCTCCTAGTCCGGGTGAAAGAGCTAAGACAGCATACAAAGAGCTATTATATAGTGAACATCAACTAAATCAAGTAAAACTCTATCTAAAAAGGTTATCTGCTTGTTAGTTATGAGGTTTTGTATCAACTTGCAACATCACCAGAGTTAGAACTGGTCTTTTAAAGGAGAACTAAACCCTAAAAATTAATATGGCTAAAAATTCCATATTTTATATAATGACCTTATTGCACCAGCCTAAAGTTTCAGCTTCTCGATAGCAGCAATGATCCAGGACTTCAAACTTGTTACAGGGGGTCACCATCTTGGAAAGTGTCTGTGACACTAACATGCTCAGTGGGCTCTGAGCAGCTGTTGAGAAGCTAAGCTTAGGGGTTGTCACAAGTTATCAAGCAGAAAATGAGGTTGGCCTGTAATATAAGCTTATGCTACAGGGCTGATTATTAAATGCTGATGCTTATTGCACTGGTTTCTGTGCTGCCATGTAGGTATAATCTGTATTAATTACTAATCAGCCTTATATTGTGACATTTATATTCTATGTGTACAGCATGTGCAGTGAATCATCGTCATCATCATTTATTTATATAGCGCCGACTAGATACACAGTGCTGAATCAGCAGAAATGAAGATGGGGAGCTACTGGGGCATCTTTGGAGGTAAAAATCTTCACTGCTAAAGGGTTGTGGTTGCCTTGGGCTGGTACAGAAACCCAAAACATAATGTACAACATTTCTAGCTACTTCTTTAGTTCTTCTTTAATCATCTCTATAATCCTTTTGCCATACTATGTATTGGTGTTTCTCACATAAGCACCCCACATCCGTCTCTGTGAGATCACATGATTATAGATATTTAAGTGTGCTCCCTGGTCTTCTACACCTCTGTCTAGCTTATGGCCAACCAGTTTATACTGACAACTGGAATTAGTCGGTTGCCCAGCTCATTACCACCCAATGTCACTCTCTCAACAACTATGGTGATTTAGGCTAAAAAGGTTTGGTGATATACAGGCATCAAATAGGTTCTAAAGCTGCCTGATGAAAATAATTATTTTAAATATACATTTAAAATATATAAATATTTTTAAAATAGTTATTATTCCAGCTTAGCCGAAGAAAACAGTATTTTGCTACAATTTTGAAGATTCTGTATTTTGAATCTGACAAGCCCTTATTTTAATAATACATTTGATCCCTCTTACCAAACTCAAAATTGCTAAATGTGACATGAAAGAAACAACTTTACACACTGTAAAATACTAACTGGTACCAACATTGGCCTTGATCAAGTTTAGCTATTTTTTTTTTTATAACCAACAAAAATCTAGGGTTCGTGTATTAATGCTAATTTTTTACTGGCAACTATGGTTATGGCTGAGAAAAAATATGACATCTTTAAGGTTTAAAATTAGTTTTTTTTGTGTTCTGTACTCGTTCAATGCAGAGAGGAAAACATTTTCTGAATCATTGACTTCCGCTTGTAATTTGCATCAGTGATTAATGATTTGGAGTAGTGCACATAGCATTAGAACACATTCCGCCTGAATTGACACATCTATCTGCATTGATAGATGTGTCCAAATGTTAACACTTTAATGGCAATGAAAGCCAAGGTTTATAAAATAACTGGTTTGTACAAAATGTTAAATGTCCTTGAATATTTTCAGAGTGGAGGCAGGGGATACACTGCAGAAAAGGAAAGGTAAAACTTACCTTGATTGTGCCCTGACTGTTAGCAGCAATAAGTACATTTGACTCCTGTGAGAGAAAAGAGAGATAAGATCTATTACTCAAGTCCCAACACTGACAGCACAATTCTTTATTGAGACACAGTACATCTGCTCCAGTCTTTCCAACATATTTTAACAAAAAGCCACATTTACCAACGCAAATGCTAAAGCACATGCAAGAGAGTACAACTGGACTCTATGTGCCCTCACCCCTATCCTTTTTCCCATTTATCTTCTGTTCAAACTTGTGGCCCCATTTACCTGATGCCAGTGGAAGAAAGTGATAAATAGGGGTATTTGAGACATAAACTAATGTCATCTGCAGTACAAAGAACATTAGTCTTTATTGACAATGGAACACAGGACTGTGTCATTGCCTTAACTTGAGTTCAATTTAGTACATGTATTTAATTGTTCTCAGTGTCTAGCTAAGCAAATTTTTACCAACAATAAAATGTACGATCTTGTACAATATTAGAACCAGGAATATATATTTGTTTATGTATATTTGAAAGTTTTCGGTTTTAAAAATTATAATGCGGTCACAAAATCTAAGTCAGAAAACCAAGAACACAGTTGTGTGCTGATCACTGAAGTTTTATTTCATAACAGACAGCAGAGGCATGGACGTGTCAATTATCAACAGAAAATCTACAGTGTGCATATAGAGTTACAGTTAGGCCCATAAATCTTTGGACAGAGACAACATTTTTCTAATTTTGATTCTGTACATTAACGCAATGAATTTTAAATAAAACAACTCAGATGCAGTTGAACGGCAGACTTTCAGCTTTAATTCAGTGAAACTATAAAAGTTTGCATAAAATTTAAGGACCAAAAACCTTTTTTTAACACAATCACTTCATTTCAGGGGCTCAAAAGCAATTGGACAATTTAAAAAACTGAAAATAAAATGTTAATTTCTAATACTTGGTTGAAAACCATTTGCTGGCAATGACAGCCTGAAGTTTTGAACTCATGGACATCACCAGATTCTGGGTTTCCTCTTTTTTTAATGTCCTGCCAGGCCTTTATTTCAGTAGCTTTCAGTTGCTGTTTGTTTGTGGGCCTTTCTGTTTGACATTTAGTCTTCAACAAGTGAAATGTATGCTCAATTCGGTTCAGATCAGGTGACTGACTTAGCCATTCAAGAATATGCCACTTCTTTGCTTTAAACAACTCCTGGCTTGCTTTGGCTGTATGTTTTGGGTCATTATGAAATGCCTCCCAATCAATTTGACTGCATTTAGCTGGATTTGAGCAGCCCATACGTCTCTGAACACATCAGAATTCATTCAGCTGCTTCTGTCCTGTGTCACATCATGGATAAACAATAGTGTCCCAGTGCCACTGGCAGCCATGCACACCCAAGCCATCACACTGCCTCTGACTTGTTTTACAGATGATGCGGTATACTTTGTATTATGAGCTGTTCCACACCTTCTCCATACTTTGTTCTTGCCATCATTCTGGAAGAGGTTGCTCTTGGTTTTATCTGTCCAAAGAATGTTTTTCAAAAACTGTGCTAGCTTTTTTAGATTTTTTTTGAAAGGTCCAATCTAGCCTTTCTATTCTTGATACTTGACACCTTGCAGTGCACCCTCTGTATTTACTTTCATGCAGTCTTCTCTTTATGGTAGACTTGGATATCGATACTCCTACCTCCTGGAGAGTGTTGTTCACTTGTTTGGCTGTTGTGAAGGGGTTTCTCCTCACCATGGAAATTAATCTGCGATCATCCACCACTGTTGTCTTCAGTGGACATCCAGGTCTTTTTGCAGTGCTGAGTTCACCAGTGCTTTCTTTCTTTCTCAGGATGTACCAAACTGTAGATCTTGCCAGTCCTAATATTGTAGCAATTTCTTGGATGCCTTTTTCTGTTTTTGCAGCTTAAGGATGGCTTGTTTCACCTGCAGGGAGAGCTCCTTTGACCGTAAATCGTCTGTTGACAGAACAATTTCCCACATACAAGCACCCCCCCTCAAATCAACTCCAGGGCTTTTATCAGCTTCATTGATAATGGCATAAGAAATTGCCCACACCTGCCCATGAAATAGCTTTTGAGTCCATTGTCCAATTGCTTTTGAGCCCCTGAAATGAAGGGATTGTGTTATAAAAAGTCTTTAGTTCCTCACATTTTTATGCAATCTTTTTGTTCAACCCACTGAATTAAAGCTGAAAGTCTGCAGTTCAACTGCATCTGAGTTGTTTTATTTAAAATTCATTGTGGTAATGTACAGAACTAAAATTAGAAAAAAAAGTTGTCTCTGTCTAAAGATTTATTTAACTGTAAATGTCTTTGTTAAGGCACCAGCCCCAAAATGTTGTGCTCCCCTTGTTGGAGTAAACACAGTGGCATATCAGTATGCTGGCTGTATATTTGTTTCTGGATACCTGTGGCGGTGCTGTCCCCTTATACTACTGTAACACTAGTAACTATCTAAGGAGAGGCCAGGTGTGGGAGCTTTGTTTGCAATTTTCTTGGGCTGAGATTAGAGCTCTTCAAAAACCAGTCAAGTTCCTCCACTTCCAACTCGGTTATGCAGGGGGCCTTGATTCGTGCAAGGGACATTATAGTGCCGAAGCAGTTAAGGGCCACCTTTGAACTGTCACAGAGTAGGCTTACAATTGCCAACAATGCCATTGAGAGTTGCAGTGTAGAAGGTGCAGTTCATCCTAATATTACATTTTATTATGATGAAGAAGGCGATGGTGAAAGCTGCAGTCTTTATCATTTATTTTGTGTGTATTTTTTTTTAATATTTAGGTTTTTTTTTCAATAGTTCTCTAGTTTGGCATTAGAGGAGGTTTCTCATTACAGAGGTCCAATTTACCCTAGCAACCAGGCAGCGGTTTGAACAAGAAGAGACTGGACAATGAAGAGGAGAGCTATAGTCTGCTGGTGTCAATGACCCCCATTAGAAAGCTGTAAAGAGGCAAAAGACGAAGGTGTGCAGTTAATATTAATGAAATTGAAAATATTTTTTTTTTCATCTGTCTACACAAATGAGGAACCAGTTAATGAAGGTTTCCTACTTTATAGTTTTAATTCTAGTAATACAACTAATGATGCATGGTTCATACATGAGGAAATATCAAGAGACTAGATCATGTTAAGATAAACAAAGGTCTGGGGCTGGATGGTTTCATCCCAGGGTACTTAGCGAGGTTAGCTCTGTGATTGCCAACTCTTTACTTTTTAATTTTTTAGGATTCATTGAGGTCTGGCATGGTGTCGAGAGACTGGCGAATTGCTAATGTGGTGCCGCTTTTCAAAAAGGGATCCCATTCTTAGCCTCAAAACTATAGGCCAGTTAGTCTAACGTAAGTGGTAGGAAAGCTTTTCGAAGGGTTAATAAAGGATAAGATACTGGGCTTCATAGCAAATCATAATATTATGAGTTTATGCCAGTATGGTTTTATGCGTAATAGATCTTGCCAGACTAACTTAATTTCTTTTTCTGAGAAGGTGAGCAGGGACCTTGATTCTGAGAGGGCAGTGGATGTGATTTACTTAAAGACTTTGCTAAAGCATTTGATACAGTGCCACACAGAAGGTTACTGGTTAAATTAAGGAATGTTGGCCTGGATCATAGTATTTGTACCTGGATAGGTACAAGAGTGGTGGTAAAATGAACATTTTCTTTTTTGTGTAACTTATATTTATTGGTTTTTAAATATGTCATGTGATACTTACAACATTGCTTTTCTTGCAACACAAATACAAATCATTTACCATGGCAACAATAAAATAAGATTTGGACCCGAGTTATTTTGTGTCTATCAAGTAACAATATGTTAGCTATATACCTGTTTACATGGATATAATTACAAAGTTATACCTCTTGAGTCTATTTATCTGGTCAAAGGTGGACTCAATAATGACAAGATAAGAATGACTATAGGAGCACAAGAGAACTCTGAACATGATACATTTTGCCACAGACTTCCACAGAAGGTATTATTTATTAAAGGCTGACTCAGCATGTGCCTTCACATACCATTTTATTCTGAAATCACATGATTTAGCGGACTTAATGGATTTAACTAAACTGTGAAAACTTGGCAACAATGTAATTTTAATCTACAGTCCAACATCCAATGTAAGGTAAAACTCTGACAACTGTTCCACTGGGTATTATCTGTTTTTATGCAGTTGCTATTACAATTGTTAACATGTATTTATAAAGTACACACAAATTCCTCAGCTATAAACAAACGGTTTATCAATTTTAATCTCCTGGAGAAAGATAAATATAAAAGATGCTACTACATAGGCACTGCATGAATGGCTCTATAGGAATGTGCATAGGCTGCCAAGAAGTTGCTTATTAGATAGTACAGCCAGGAAAACTGGTACTGTAGGAAAAGAGGTACAGTACTTCTAAAATTCTTATAACAGGTACTGTTCATATGTAAAATGCTTACAGTACCATGCAAATCCTTATTTAGACAGGTCACTTTCAGAAGACTTTTGGATAGGGCAGTGCATTTTTTTTCTTAATTGCTGAATATTTGCTTTTTTAGTCTTTATTTCTATTATAACCCTCTTGTCACCAGCCTTTATATAAGTCTATCCACCTCAGTAAAAAAATCCTTCAGCTGGCTTTGCATAGCCATTTTACTACAAAAGCTCCAAACACAGTTCTAAATTAAATGCCTGTTCAAAGACTGTGCTGTTTAAAATGAATGGCCCCCTATTTCTATTAGTGGTTTTTGTTTTGGCTTCAGATTGATGACAATTGCAATAAAAATTCCCTGTGCTTCTGACTGGCGCATTTTATGAATGCAATTAAAACTTCTTGGCATGCTTTTCTCTTTCATCTGCCACCAACTTCATTTAACTGCTAGAATTTCACACATTGCTTCATTTTAAAATAAAGCAGTAGATGACAACACCTATCTGATCGTTATTTAGGTGATGCTGCAACTGTAACCTTTTCTGAATTTGGGGGAGAGGGAAATAAGACCTTCTGAAATCACATTTTGGCAGAAAAGGACAAACACTGTGCCGCAGGCACCTGCTACAGGGTCAAAAATTAGACCTTGCATCTGTCCTTACAGTCTCTGACTTCTTACTGATATAAATGGAAATTATTTATTTTTTTAAATAGAACTTAGCAATATTTAATCGCCTTGCATGGTACTTGCCCAACAAATAAAGCAAATCACACACAAATATGTGCATTGACATATATTTTAAATGTTGTAATCGACTTGACACAAATTTATACAGATTATTTAAACATGAAAAGAACGTGTCAAATGTTCAATATTCTTGCCAGCAGAAATGCGTCCAACACCACCACTTCAGCCTGCTATTCACTGAAATGTAACAGATATGGCAGCACTAAACACTGAAAGGGCTTAGGAGCATGTGTACATATTAAACATCCCTACCAGAATATGTATTGAGAATGTTGAAAGAATGACTGCCTATGTTTGTATATCATCTCGTGTCAGATGGAATCTTCTGCAGTTACTCCTGTTTTCTACCATACTCAGAAATACCGAAGCGGGTTTACTGGGCTTCTGATTAAATTGACCCAAATGTGTGTTTCGTGAACATGATCGAGAGTAGACCACAAGCTCCTTGGGAGTGTGAATATTTGGTAACTTCTTATGAGCCTAAGAAATGTAGAAAGCACACTGGAGAGCAAGTGTAAATACTGAAAGCACCGATGAGAATGTAGAAAGGTTTTCAGCAATATAGTTACAGTATATGGAAACCTGTTATGTAGAATTCTCTGAATTATGAGAAGGCTATCTCATGTAGACTGCATTTTAACCTAATAATTAAAAAAAATTTAATTCAATTTCCTTTTTCTTTGTAATATTAAAACAGAACCTTGCACTTGATCCCAACTAAGATAGATTGATTTCCTGTTGGAGGCAAAACAATCATAATGGGTTTAATTAACACCAGGTCCTGAGCATTCTGGATGACAGGTACCATATCTGTATATTAATATGACTTACTATTTATTGCTATTTTATAGGTGTAAAATATTTTCTTTTCTGCATTTAAACTCCTGCTACATTGTTACCATATTCAGAATCAGCAGTGCGCGGTATTAGTTGCCCGCTATTAATCTCCTCTACTGTGGGCGATTAACCTCTTCCAAATGCTTTCCTAGTAGCGAACATGTGAATTGCCACTGGGGAAACATATTCAGCACAGATACTTTCTGAAGCAGCCCAAATTTTACTCATGAGCTGCTGGGTAAACATTTGGAGGATCTTAGTCACCTGCACTAGAGTAGATTTATCGCAAGGCGAAAGTATGTAATAAATGTGTATTGGAAGTTTCTTCCAATTTGTTTTTCACAAAATGTTATTTTAAGGTTTACAGTGCCCGATTTATTAATTGTAGTTTTATTTTAAGTCTATACAAAGCTTTGCCTACTCTGTTGGGTTCTTAGATAACACATACAGTATTTATGTCCTGAGCTCAGAACGTCTAGCAGAAAAGCTGCAGGTATTTTTAAATAATAACAATCACACTAACATGTTACAGAATTCCTGAAAGTTTAGACAATAGGCAAAAGGTATGTTCAGCACATGCAGTATTCATTGAACTCATGTTGAACAAAGCAGTATTGAGCTCATTTAATCAAATTGGCCTATCAGTTGAACTCAACAGGCAAGTTTGATAAAGTACTAGAAAGCTGGAAATCTATAGGAATTGTGCATGATGCAACTTTGGGATTACAAATTAAAATGTTGATAAATCTGACCCTTAAAACGAAATAATAGTCATTATAAAATAATAATAATGCATTTTTAATGAATAATGTGTTTGGGAAAATTGCTGGGCTTGTGTTATCCATTGATCGCCAGCTCAAGATCTACAGGTATATTAGAATCGACTACCTTCCACAGTTAGAAGGAAGAGCGCCTTTTAGACACCATTAAATTATTTCAACTTTTCTGCCTCCCATATACAGCGATTTAGTGCGTCCTTAAAGTACAGGTTAAACTATACTTTATAAAATAATCTTTCATAATAATTAACACAATCCAATAAGGTTGAATAAAGCTATGATATAAAAATTGATGTTAGCTCATACTAGCTCTTCACATCATTTATTGAGAGGGTGTCAGCAGGTTACTGAGCTTTATACAACAATTTTATAACCAACATGGGTCATATAAAACTGACTTTTGCATTCAGTTACCTTACAGAAGAAAATACAGCCTCAGTATAAATGATTCATTATGGAGCAGAGATGGGGTTGTTCAGATTTTTAATTCCACTAATGGTAGCTTTTGGTGGGGGAAGAGAGTCCAATGAGGCTAATACAAACCCTAGGCAAAGTCTTGCCTCATCTCGAGCAACTTTACATATCTCATCTTGCTATAATGTCAGGATTTGTCTACATTCTGCTCAACCACCTTCATGGCATAGTACTGCTGTAACATTATGTCTCCGTTGCTCTTCCTGTTGTCTTGCAAGATTGGAGTAAATATATGACACCATTCTCCTGAAAATGCTGTTAATCATACACTTCAGGTGTCAGCTATTAAAAAAAGACAGACCACAGCACTTGAGCAACCTTCAATAACCCTGTGCAAAAGTGGAGAATTCTTGCATAAAACACTTTGTATGCTCAGGAGACAAAAGGATATAATTTGCTGGCAGGTTTCTTAGTTGGGTAACAGAACCAGGGTGAGTGGGAAAAAAATAATACATGCAGGGCAAATACGGAATCTGAAAACCTGAAAATTAGATTTTAAAAAAAGGGAATATATTCCCATTAGTACGGTATATATTGGAACCCTTAACCTTTGTAAAGCATGACAGCTTAGATTATTTTTTAAACGGACACCCTACACTACATTTTATTTCAAATGTATCAAGTAGGAAATGGCATATTTGTTTTGGGCCTAAGTAAGTATAAAATAATTATTCAAAATCTTCCACTACAACAACCCTAAACCCCTCAGGTGTCACTGAAGACAGACAAATTAAGTGTCTATGGCCAAGGGAACAATTACTTAAAGCATTCTAGCCAACTCAACACAGTTCAGCTTTTTAAATATATTGGCCCGATTATCTTGCATACCGTAAGTCTTTTACATCAGGCACTCTGCCACTGCTTCAGGCTATCGTACACCAGACTTATAACAACTTTAAGCTTTAAAAAAAAAAAAAGTGTTGTTTTTTATGTCACATTAGGTCAATTGCACAAGCAGTAGTTCTTTTCATCCTGCATATTCCACATGGCTGGAAAGCATCTGTGACTACCATCGACATTTCCCAGGAGACATGGGGATGTGCAGGTGCTCACCAGTAAATTTGGGAGGAAAAGTGCTCACAACCATTAAAAGTACTCAAATCTTGGCTAACCGTGCGGGTTATTGGATTTGTTTACATGTTATGCCTTTATATAATTTATAAAAACAGTGTTACACCATCTCAAAGAGAAAAACAATTATTTAACTTAGGGTGATAAGGATCAAAAAGCCTCCTTCATAAATGCATTAAGAAGCCTTTTGAATACAGAAGGTACTCACAAGCCTCGTGCTACATATATTGATCACCTTTAAATGAACTTTTAGTATGATGTAGAGCGATATTCTCAGACAATTTTCAATTGGTCTTCATTTTTTATTTGTGGTTTGAGTTATTTAGCTTTTTATTCAGCAGCTCTCCAGTTTGCAATCAGCAATTTAGTTGCTATCGTCCAAATGACCCTAGCAACCATGGACTGATTTGAAAAGGAGACTGGTATATGAATAACAATAATCAATAACAATACATTTGTAGCCTTACAGAGCATTTGTTTTTAGATGGTGTCAGTGACCTCCCATTTGAAAGCTGGAAAGAGTTAGAAGCAGAAGGCATATACTGTAATTAAAAAATTACAAAAAAAAAAAGAAGGCCAGTTGAAAAGTTGCTTAGAATTGGCGAAAACTATAGCTTAAAGGTGAACCAGAAAAAAGAAGCCTGAATTCTCACAGAATTACGGGCAGAGACATGCAAATTACTCCTTTATGTCCATGTAGCCAACTATGCATCCAGACCCGCAGATTTAATAGCACAGATACAGCCTAATATTACAAAGACATAAATCCAAATCCGGGCACAAAGCCTGTTTTGATTTTTTTTTATATCTCATCAGTGTAATATATCAGAATACAGCTTCTAAAGGGTTGGACATGAGAGCAACCAAAAGTAAAAATATTAAGTTTAGGATGAAAAGGGACAGAGGGAGCAGATTACCCTTCTTTATGCAAGAAGCATAATGAAAAGCCTTCTGAAAATAGCAATAGAAAGCGTTTAGTGAATTAGCTTTCCTTGTTACAATCTTCAGGTATATTGACTTCAATTTAAGTTTGTTTTTTGCATGGTGTATATACCTGCCTCAACTGGTTGTTTACAGTGGTGTGAAAAACTATTTGCCCCCTTCCTGATTTCTTATTCTTTTGCATGTTTGTCACACTTAAATGTTTCTGCTCATCAAAAACCGTTAACTATTAGTCAAAGATAACATAATTGAACACAAAATGCAGTTTTTAAATGAAGGTTTACGTTATTAAGGGAGAAAAAAAACTCCAAATCTACATGGGCCTGTGTGAAAAAGTGATTGCCCCCCTTGTTAAAAATAACTTAACTGTGGTTTATCACACCTGAGTTCAAGTTCAAAGGTTTTAAAGCCATTTCTAAAGCTTTGGGACTCCAGCGAACCACAGTGAGAGCCATTATCCACAAATGGCAAAAACATGGAACAGTGGTGAACCTTCCCAGGAGTGGCCGGCCGACCAAAATTACCCCAAGAGCGCAGAGACAACTCATCCGAGAGGCCACAAAAGACCCCAGGACAACATCTAAAGAACTGCAGGCCTCACTTGCCTCAATTAAGGTCAGTGTTCACGACTCCACCATAAGAAAGAGACTGGGCAAAAACGGCCTGCATGGCAGATTTCCAAGGCGCAAACCACTTTTAAGCAAAAATAACATTAAGGCTCGTCTCAATTTTGCTAAAAAACATCTCAATGATTGCCAAGACTTTTGGGAAAATACCTTGTGGACCGACGAGACAAAAGTTGAACTTTTTGGAAGGTGCGCGTCCCGTTACATCTGGCGTAAAAGTAACACAGCATTTCAGAAAAAGAACATCATACCAACAGTAAAATATGGTGGTGGTAGTGTGATGGTCTGGGGTTGTTTTGCTGCTTCAGGACCTGGAAGACTTGCTGTGATAGATGGAACCATGAATTCTACTGTCTACCAAAAAATCCTGAAGGAGAATGTCCGGCCATCTGTTCGTCAGCTCAAGCTGAAGCGATCTTGGGTGCTGCAGCAGGACAATGACCCAAAACACACCAGCAAATCCACCTCTGAATGGCTGAAGGAAAACAAAATGAAGACTTTGGAGTGGCCTAGTCAAAGTCCTGACCTGAATCCTATTGAGATGTTGTGGCATGACCTTAAAAAGGCGGTTCATGCTAGAAAACCCTCAAATAAAGCTGAATTACAACAATTCTGCAAAGATGAGTGGGCCAAAATTCCTCCAGAGCGCTGTAAAAGACTCGTTGCAAGTTATCGCAAACGCTTGATTGCAGTTATTGCTGCTAAGGGTGGCCCAACCAGTTATTAGGTTCAGGGGGCAATTACTTTTTCACACAGGTTTGGATTTCTTTTATCCCTAAATAATAAAAACCCTCATTTAAAAACTGCATTAAAAACTGCATTTTGTGTTTACTTGTGTTATCTTTGACTAATAGTTAAATGTGTTTGATGATCAGAAACATTTTGTGTGACAAACATGCAAAAGAATAAGAAATCAGGAAGGGGGCAAATAATTTTTCACACCACTGTATATTCACTGACATTAATTCTACTATATTTTCGGGAACATGTTCCATCCCCCATCTTTCTCCTCAGCATCTGCAGCAAGGAAGTCTTTCAGACAAACTGCCAACAAATTACAAGGCTTCTTTAGAATGATTATGATAGACTGAATTAATATGCATAATCATATTCTGCTCAGTAAAGAAACCTTCAACATTGTTCTAGGAATAGCTTTAGCAGGGCAAAAGTATTGATATCATGATAAAAATTTTTTTAACAGTTTAATGCTATCCTCTGGAGCTTCATGTACACAAAGCAGCTGATCTGAATTCACCATTGTAGTTTGTAGAGAATAATGCAATGCATCCATCTGAGAGCTTTTGCTTAGGAACGAAGTAAGAATAAGAATATGCTGAAGGTCAATGTGGTAAAAAAAACTAATGCAAAAACTCTTTTTTTAGTCTAAGTAAAATACTACACTTGTTCAAAACGATGACCAGGTCATAACAAAGACATTAAATCTCTGCACTATTAGCACATTTTCGTAGCCATCCTATACAAACTTATCAGAGAAAGCAGATTTAAAGTGTCTGTATTTTGAGCACAGCCAGCAAAGCTGTGCTTGGTGTTATAGAATATAAATTATAGCAAGGCATGCTATAGATTTCAAGTGTTAAACTGGCAACACATTAAGATTTACTGGTTTGGCTGAGCCAAACTGATTTGGACTAATCCACTTTCTCTTTGACCAAGGTTGATTAAAGGAGAAGGAAACCCTCTGGGCGCAAAACCCCTCCCCTGTGTTGCCCCCCCTCCCTCCTCCCCCCTGGCCTACCTGTCCCCCTGGGCAGATGCCCCTAACTTGTTACTCACCCCTCTGCGCAGGTCCTGTCCATGGAGTTCACAGTCACCATCTTCTCCCACGCGGATACTGCGCATGCGCCGAATGTCACAAAGTTTTCCGATTTCCGGTGACATTCGGCGCATGCGCAGTAGATCCATACCGGTAACTGTTCCTACTGCGCATGCGCCAAAAGAGGCCGGTCAAAGCAGGAAGAAAACGCGCGTGGGAGAAGATGGCGACTGTGAACTCGGTGGACAGGACCTGCGCAGAGGGGTGAGTAACAAGTTAGGGGCATTTGCCCAGGGGGAAAGGTAGGCCAGGGGGGAGGCAACACAGGGGAGGGGGGAGGGGTTTTGCGCCCAGGGGGTTTCCTTCTCCTTTAAATCTTCTAGCCCTTGGATTAACAATCAGATCATAATACAGATCATAATATAGGTTTAAGTAGGCCCATCACAGAGGCTGACAAAGCCCTTGCCCAACAGGATTTTTAAACCTGCCAATAGATATCTGGGGGCAATAAACTACAGACTCATTCTTTAGAAGGCAAGTTAAGCCTATATCACAGAGCACATAGATAACAAAGGTGAGGCAGAGTCAAAAGGGATCCAGGAGTGTCTAGCCCTGTCCCTCTATGTCCAGATCTGCCCTCTCACGCCAGATCTGCCCATCTCACGCCACACACACACTCTTCATGATCATGTTGCCTACTCTGAAAGAAGGGAGTGTGACGTAGGGAAAATGAATTACAGCTATGGGACTTGTTATCCAGAATGCTCTAGACCTGGGGCTTTCCGGATAACATATTTCCGTAATTTGGATCTTTGTACCTTAAGTCTTCTAGAAAATCATGTAAACATTAAATAAACCCAATATCCTGGTTTTGATTCCAATAAGTTTGGATCAAGTAGAAGCTACTGTCTTATTATTACAGAGAAAAATTAAGTAATTTTTAAAAACTTGGATTATTTTGATATAATGGAGTCTATGGGAGCCTTTCTGTAATTCTGAGCTTTCTTGACCCCATACCTGTGATAGAGTTGCATTATTTTCGCAAATTTCTACCAGCACTGCTGGTAGCCTAGAGAATTGCTGATTGCATGATTAGCCCTAGAACCAAGAGCTTAAGGGAAGGAAATTTTACAATTACAGCAATATAAACATATTACAAAGTTAAATATACGTATTTATATATGGATCAAAGCTTAGGACTGCTGTCATGCGATGTTGGGGTCCTAAGTTCACTTTCAAGTCAGGGCACTACCAGCAAGGAGTTTTTACATTCTTTCTGTATTAGAGTTTTCTCCAGGTACACAGGTTTCCTCCCACACACCAAAGTCAACAGAAATAGAATTCCAAATCCTAGTTACTGATAAAAATGATCATAATGTGTGTGAATGTGATTGCCACTTAGAGACTGTAAGCTCTACTGGGGCAGGGACTATTCTCAATGATGTATATTCTCTGTAAGGTGCTACAGAATATGTGTATATATATATATATATATATATATATATATATATATATATATATATATATATATATATATATATATATATATAATATATATATAAATAAATATGTGTGTATATATATATATATACACATATTTATATATATATATATATATATATATATATATATATATATATATATATATATATATATATATATATATATATATATATATATATATATATATATATATAAAACTATACAGATGGCTTTATATAGCTCCCTCTGCATATATTTTTTTGTGGTGCTACCAATTTATAATGGATTTCAGTGGGTGCTTTTCCCTGATTTCATATTATGTTTTCTCTGAAATTCTGTCTGGAAATTCCCAAAAATGGCTCTGAAGTTGTCCTTTGTGAATTTTATTATTAAAGAAATTAAAAGTACTGACCAGATGCATATTTTGCTACGGTTATGTCTGTAAATAATTGATTACAATTATTTGGCACCTCACACAGCCAAGCACAAATCACTTACTGCTTTAGGTTGTACATGCCCCTCCAGTGTAACAATAATGCTGCAATGCTTAACCCCTTGACATTAACACAGTAGATATTGTATTCTAAAGTAAAACCAGCTAGGTTGCTCATATTCGTTGTTCTAACACACTTCCCAGATTTTACACTAAAATGGGAGTTCTACTATATATGATATGATTGATGTGTATGTTTCTCTTGAGAAAAGCCACAGGTAGTGACAGAAATATTGGGTGATTAATATTTTTTGCTTTGGCAATCGAACTATTGTGATGATGGGTGAGTTCTCTTAAAAAGTTAACTGCTTTTAAGGTATCTTACATATGGGCAACTTAAAACAATTAGCTTGGCAACCCACTGTACTGCACAGTGCTCATATTTATATGCAAACTTACCCCATCAGGGAGTGCACGCCAGCACACGGCGCTTACAAATTCATTGGTGTCATCTTCTTTCCTATCCTTGTCTAAAACACTCTTGACTGTGTCAAATTTGAAAGTCAACAAGGTTTTGGAAAGACCCTTATAATAAAGGTAGAGGGAGTTGTTTTCACTTCCTGTTGTGGCAAAAATATTTAAACATAAATAAAAAATACAAACAGAGTGAAACGGATTGTATATGCTTCTCAAAATCAAAATTAATTTAAACTTTCAAGATTAGTGATGGGTGAACATCACTCATTTCACTTTGCTGAAAATTTGTGAAACAACAAATATTTGTCAAATGCATTTTCAATGGGCATGTTTTTGCGCAACTTTTTTTTTTAAACCAAAGAACCTTTTTTACACTGTACATGGGCATTTTTTCTTGGTGAAAATTTTGCCCATCACTATTCAAGAGCGATTAAGATGGCAGTATCCGAATATATATATATATATATATATATATATATATATATATATATATATATATATATATATATATATATATATATATATATATATATATATATATATATATATATATATATATAATATATATATATATATATATATATATATATATATATTTACAAAACATCAGTCTGTATAAAACTACATTTCAACTTTTAACTGGGCATTTAAAATGCAGATTTATTAAGGTTCCATTTGTAAATTAGAATTTTCAATCAACTCGAATTTAATTTCGAATGTGAGATTTATCACAGCTCGACCCTGAAAACAGTTCTAATTCAAATTTGCCACCTAAAACCTGCCGAGTTCATGAACAAGTCAATGGCAGAGGTCCCTTGAACCATTTGAACCATTTGAATATGTTAATTGCCTTCAAACTTCAAAATTTGACCTTTGATAAATCTGCCCTGGAGACTTTAAAATAGGGTCCATTATTCAGTTTTGATTTTTAATACAATCTTACCACAAGCAATGTAGTCTCCATTAGATGCCAAGCCAACAAAATTCTTTTCATTAATATGTCCCTTAAACGAACGAAGACAATGTGGCCTTGACACATTCCACAATTTCAACTGACTATCCGTTGACCTAAGCAGAAATAAAGAGATAAAAAGATGATTAGCGGACACTGTAGAAATAGGAGTTGTTAATTTGGTCAACAATAGCTTATTTGAAAACCTTGGGCGTTCACTTATTCTATGCAATAGAGGAAAAGAGTAATCGATTTGAAATCCATACACTTTGGTATGCAACTCTAAAATCTAATTTGTTTCTGCAAGAAAAGTGAAGGAGATATTTGAAATAGTTTTATGAAAACCGGATCACTTGACTAGCAAAACTATACGGCATTATACCTGTGGATACAATATTAAACAAAAATAAATAAAAGTAAAGTCACCATTTTCATTTTAATGTTTATTTTTATTTTACACAGTGATCCCTACATACAAGTTTATCCAGTTACTCAAGTGACTCATTGAAACATGCACACTTGATAAGGCCAAAAAGAATAGACAGTTAAGGAGGGATTATCTTTAAAATTACTGTAGTAATAGACTTACGCTGAGACTATCTCATCCCCATTTACAAATTTGGCATAGGAGACTGCTTTGCGATGCCCTTTGAACACCATAATGGGCTGCTTAGTGTTCCGAAGGTCATAATAGTGGACACAGTGATCTAAAAAGAAAATTAAATGGATTAACAGCTCAATGTAAATGTGATATAGATTATTATAAATGGCACTTCTTTCACTCTTAATTGTTGTTAAAATTAGTATGGGAGAATAAACCTAAACACAATTTCTTAACCTAAACACCAGTGCTAAGCTAATAGGGCCTTAATTACCTTCAGTAGCCATTCTATGCCATAGCTACAAACGCATGGTGCAGAAATTCACTTTTCTCTTTCTCTGTAATGTAAACCATTACATAAAAAATTAAAATTTAAAGTGACTGCAAAACTACTAGAAAAATCTGTGAAAAAACTAGTTAAACCTTTACCAATTGCACTGGGTTTTATGCTTTCTAAGGGGCATATTTATCAAGGGCCAAATTTCGAATTGAAAAAACTTTAAATTCAAAAAGACCAACCGAAATTACAGTCACAGTTTTTTTGGGTGGAATAGGTCCGTTTTTGTTTGAATAGGTCTGTATTAGGCCAAATTTGAATCGTTTTAATGGAAGGAATAGCGCATTTGATCGAATTCGATTCATAGGTTTTTCCCCCCAAAAAACCTTAGATTTTCCAAAGTCCACCAATTGACTCCAAATGGGTTCTAGGAGGTCCCCCATAGGCTAAAACAGCAATTCTGCAAATTCAAATTGAATTTGGACTATTCCCTAATCAAAGTTTAGTAGGGGGTTTCCAATGCTGTACCAAAGTCTCTAATGCTATTTACTTATGTGAAAATGAGACTTAACCCTTTAAGTGCCAGCAGAATTTCATTTGCACTCTATGCCAGATGTTTTTTGAACATTTTATGCACTCTCATTTTAGGGCCTTTTCCTTGGGGGATTTTTTAGTTTACCTAAGAAAAATTTTTTTTTTTTTTTCGGGAGAACCTGAGCTTTCTAAATCTGCCTGAGGTTTTGTGTATTTCCACTTCTGGGACAAGATTTAGAGCTGAATAATTGCAATTTTTCACAATTTAGGGATTTATAGCAGAAAAATATTTTATTTTATGCACAAAAATTGAACTGATTTGGAAAGCCTCAGATGTCTTGCATGTGCCAATACTATATATATATATATATATATATATATATATATATATATATATATATATATATATATATATATATATATATATATATATATATATATATATATATATATATATATATATATATAGTTTTATGAAGATTCCTGACTTCTATAGATCAAAAACTTCCAGCAGTAAATTACCGGATTTCAAAGCACTAAAGTAGAATATGGTGCACTTTGGATTTCAAAGCCAATAAATCCTGGAATAGTAAGTTTACTCCAGGAAACTATATATTTTTTGAAAGCTACAAATTCTGTCGAATCCAAAATTGGTTAATGTCTTTCTACTCCTAATTACCAAAAATGTCTATAAAAATGTATGAAAATTCAGATAATCACCTTAAAACTTTCAATTTGCAAGTTTGTATCTCCCACATAGCAATAGGTACCAAGAGAAAACATTTTAAATCTGAATGCCAGGGGTTTACTGAACAGTTTGATGTCCACTGTGCATAGGATTACCAAAGTATCTGGCGTTAAGAGACCCCAAAATGAAGTTAGCGCATACAAATTGTCCTGGAGGATACTTGAAAAATCAAACATTTATTGCTTTTTTGCAGGGTTAAAAAAAACACAAAAAGATATGTTGACCCCCAAAACCATATATTTTTAGAAAGCAGAGAATTCTCATGTCTGACACTATGTCTGCTGCAATATAAGCACCCGGTATGTGTATTATGTGCCAAAAGACCCCCTAACAGAATGGAGAGCCTAAATAACCATATATTTTCACAAAGTTCACATTCTGACAAATCCAAAATGGGTAAATATGCATTTCTACTGTATACTACCAAACTGCAAAGCTAAAAAATTGCAGTTTTTCTGAAATTTCAGAAAGTTGTCACAAAGCTTGCATTTTACCCCATTATATGCCCCACATTTGTAACGTACAAACAAAAAGATCCTAAATATGAAAGACAGTGGTCTACAGAAAAGTTGATGCCGAGTATGCATAGATTTACCAAACTATGTGGCGTACAGAGTCACCCTAATGGATACAAAGCAGGTAAGATTTCCATGGGCAAAAACAAGAATCAAAGAACAGTGCGGAATGTAATAAAATCACTAAAATCCAATAAAATCATTAAAATCAACACTTTTTCTGCCTCGTATAATCAGAATCACTGTTTGAGTATTCAAGCTTTTCAGACAGAAACAAGCTATCTGAAAATGCACCAAAAATGCCAAAATTGCAATATAATCCATAAAATAACATCCAAAACATATTGTGCAGTGCAGTTTGTGGATACACTATTCCCAATGGCAATGACATTGTTTTTATTCAGGCAAAAAACAGATGGTAGAATCTACAATCCGTGGCACTTAAAGGGTTAAAGAAAATCTAGTTTATCAATGCCATGGCCTGGGGAGCAAAAATCAAATGCTAAACAAACAGAAAGATCACAGTAGACTGATGGGTGCCCAGTAGTAAAGAAGCTTCTATAAGGCTGTAACAGATGCATGTTTTAGTTATTCAGGCATGGGAACCATAATATGGAACAGATATCAGATCCCATACCTGTATATGTTAGTGAACTGATTGGAAGGCCTGGAAGTGACTACAATGTAAGACCCAGTATGATGTTAAGATACTGACCATATCTACTGCTTATCAACTGAATTGTATTCCACATGAGTCAGCTTTTTAAAACATCTTAAATAATAAGTAATCTGTTTTTCCTAACATTATTCTAAACAGCCCCCAAAATAACATACCCTTTCTTCTGCATTCAATTTATTTCATTTCTCATCACAGCCAGCTCAACTATAGCTCTATTATTCTTGTCTAAAGCAAGCCCCACCCTTTTCCTTTCCAACTATAAAGACTTCAAAGAAGAAGTGTCTCCGTGTTCCCCTATGATGGATACATGAAAAATTCACAAGAGCAGAGCAACATAAGAACAGCCTTGAATAAGAGCCCTAAAACGAAGGAACTCTACTCACTTGACCCTTCTGTTTTATGTCTGTATGGTTGAGTTGGACAGATTTGAACTAACTTCAGAGAAAAAAGTCTAAATAAATTTACTAATTAAAAAAAAAAAAAAAAAAAAAAAAAAAAAAGACCAACTGCTGGAAAATATCCAAATTTTGATGACCTTCTCAAGATGTATGGGGTAAATCAAACAATTCTGCAAACCAAGCTAGGGTAGATAGATGGTTAAGTATTTGTTCTAACTGCCACACACAATACACAAAGAACAGAACAAATCAGGGAACACATACATATTGTGCATACGGTCACCAACAACTATAACAGTTTTAAACTTTCAGTTGCTTAATGAAACCTAGGGCACTGAACAAAAGACTTGGGGCATATAACCTGGGGGTTTGGCCTACTATTCCTCTGGTTAAAGCAAAGTGAACCAATGCAATTTATAGGGGTACAGGTATGGTATCTTTTATCTGAAACCCTATTATTCAGACAATTTTGAAATACGGCAATGCCATTTTTCATAAGGCTTTTATAAAAGAATTCTATTTCTCTGTAGTAATTAAATGTAGTACCTTGTATTTCAAGATAACCAAGCTAGAAACAGTCATATTGATGGATTAAAATGTTTTTAGTAGCTTTAAAGCATGGTGCTACAAATTATGAAAATCTCTTACCCATAATACCCCACGTTCCTAAGCTTGCTGGATAATAGATCCTATGCCTGTACTAGGGTAATGTAACTCTGCCCCGGCCCTCCCTAAAAGGTTTTGCTTTAACATTATTTTAATGGATGTATATGAAGAGTAGTTTTGCCAACGTCATTCTCGCTGATCGATAAAGAAACCATAAATATGTCTTACAATACTAGTCTGAGAAAACACTCACTTGAGTAATCAACAGCACACATTGATTTATTCAGAATAACAAAGAGAGCCAGAGCACAGTGCCAAGATTAAAGTCTCTCTCTAACCTCTTCAGCCAAAAAAGCCATCATTGACAACAGAAGGTAGGATAATAAATGCACACATATGATACACAAAGCAGCCCAACAAGCAATATGCTGTAAAGAAAAATCTAAGAATAAAGGAACAATGCTAGGCATAGGCAACGACATGCTTTGCTCAGGATAAGCGGATATATATGCAGCTGCACTGTAGCATAATAAATAAGACCCAAATGGTACAAAACATGGCTTTGCTTTTCTCTAAACTGGCTTCCCCTCTAGGGCTTATCACCAGGATACTTTGTTCAAAAGAAAATAAGGAGCTCTGAATAAATAATTCTCCTTACGTTCATGAGCTGCAATCTTATATGTGGACTGTTTGTGCAGGCCTAACCCGCCTGTAACCCAGGATGCATGTGTGGATGCTGGCCCAAAAGCGCCGACCTACGGTTCCAGGCCAGCAAGCACATCACTAATTGGCAACTTTGCCTTTTAGCAGAAGCCTTATTTACCGAGCTCATAAAAAGAGTGTTTAAAAGAGCAGTAACACATACAAAAAAAAGTGTTTTATATGTATTTAAATATAAAGATGCAGTTCCCCTGCACTGGAAAATTGCATATTTGCCTCACAATCACTAGTACAGGTTAAATACGCTACCACAGCCAAATAGGAAAACCGGTAAAATATTTGTAGCTACCTGATCAACCGATACTGTACATACTTGTTAACGTTATTGATGCTTTAACAACAGACAACTAAAATGATGGTAGAACTGAATTCCAGTAACAAGTAGTCCTGGAATCCTGGTAATCAGCAAGTTACAATAATCTAAGCGGAAAATGAGAAAAAGTGTTTAGGCTGTTTCTTGAGTGATGAAAGATAAGAAGTGATTAAATACTTTGGCAATAGTTTGGCTGGGAGGTGTAATAAAAATATAAATGCAGCGAGCCTGCCTGGTGAGATGAAAGTACCACTGTTACAATGCATTTGATAGGGTTTTAAGAAGTATTTTGACATCAAAGAGTACAGTCCAACCTGATCCAGCTCTTACATTGGAGTCATTTGTCAAATAATAATAACAAAACAGAACCTATCCACAGCATATGTATTTATATATCAACAAGGTGGGTTGCCCAGAACAATAAGAAAGCCATTTTATTAACTTCACCCAAATGTACCAAAAAGATTTTTATGATTACCGTATATACTCGAGTATAAGCCGACCCGAGTATAAGCCGAGGTACCTAATTTTACCTACAAAAACTGGGAAAACTTATTGACTCTAGTATAAGCCTAGACACAACTACAGCCCTGTCTCCCAGCAGGGCACATTCTGCCAAAGCGACCCCCCAGCGATCAACCGGACTTCTTTGCAAAGTTGATGGTGACAGAGAATTGCCAAACGGATTACTGTGTGCATTGTCCCACTACCATGTGCAGAGGGTGCTGTTTGATATTGCCATCACTGTTAATCTTTCGTATAACCAACAGAGGGCGCTGTGTGATATTGCAGTCACTGTTAATCTTTCATATAACCAACAGAGGGCACTGTGTAATATTGCAGTCACTGTTATTCTTCCATATAACCAACAGATGGCGCTGTGTGATATTGCAGTCACTGTTATTCTTTCATATAACCAACAGAGGGTGCTGTGTGATATTGCAGTCACTGTTATTTTTTCATATAACCAACAGAGGGCGCACTGTTATTCTTTCATATAACCAACAGAGGGTGCTGTGTGATATTGCAGTCACTGTTATTCTTGAATATAACCAACAGAGGGCGCACTGTTATTCTTTCATACAACCAACAGATGGCGCTGTGTGATATTGCAGTCACTGTTAATCTTTCATATAACCAACAGAGGGCGCACTGTTATTCTTTCATACAACCAACAGATGGCGCTGTGTGATATTGCAGTCACTGTTATTCTTTCATATAACCAACAGATGGCGCTGTGTGATATTGCAGTCACTGTTATTCTTTCATATAACCAACAGAGGGCGCACTGTTATTCTTTCATACAACCAACAGATGGCACTGTGTGATATTGCAGTCACTGTTATTCTTTCATATAACCAACAGATAGCGCTGTGTGATATTGCAGTCACTGTTATTCTTTCATATAACCAACAGAGGGCGCACTGTTATTCTTTCATATAACCAACAGAGGGCATTGTGGGATATTGCAGTCTCTCCCCAAGTGTACTGTTGGTATAGGAATGATTAAAAGTGACTGCAATCGCAGCTACTCGGGTCGGATACCGCTGGCCCGAGTATAAGCCGAGGTAGACTTTTTCAGCACGCTGAAAAACTCGACTTATACTCGGGTATATACGGTATCTGTATAGATGCACCTGAAATTGCGTCAGCTACATGATATATCTTACAGTATATAGAATGAAACTACACTTTAGATTTTGAAGAAATCCAACCTATTGTTAAGCATTTTTTAGGAAGCAGCCTTTTACGAACGTGATCTCTGTTGATTGAAAGAGATTTATCAGCTTGGCTTTCACAAGGACCCAATGAATTAACATATTTTGTCAGGCTCAGGCTACTCCTGAAGATTAACCTCTCTTAAAGAAATGGCAATGTCCTCTTCTCTAAAATAAACATGGACCCCTGGCAGAAAGCCTGGATACACCAGCTTGCTAGATGCTCAATTGTTTCCCAGCCCTTTCGGCATGGTTCTTTGGCTAGCTAAAATTAGTGGCTTAATTATTAATTGATTGCTCTAGCAATGAGTGCAGTAAGCACACAATATTGTTTTTCTCACTTCAGTCACACCTCTCCTGCCACATCAACACAGACAAATCTCTTTTTTTTTCCATTGGATGTCCCCCCCCCCCCATTTATTTCCAATGACTAAAGCTGAATGTCACTGGAAAGTATTAATAGGAAAACACAGAACAGCTGGTCGAGCTTTAAAGGAAAACTATACCCCCCAAACAATGTAGGTCTCTATTAAAAGATACTGAGTAAAACAGCTCATGTGTAAAACCCTGCTTCATGTAAATGAACCATTATCATAATAATATACTTTTTTAGTAGTATGTGCCATTGGGTAATCATAAATAGAAAATTGCCATTTTAAAAAATAAGGGCCACCCCCTGAGATCGTAAGATTCACTGTGCACATATACAAACCACATGTAAGGTCACATGAGCCAATTAACAGACAGAGTTCTGCCTTTTGCTTCCTCACTTCTTCCTGTTACAATTAGTGTTGTAGTATTTCTGGTCAGGTGATCTCTGAGGCAACACAGATAGAGTCACGAAATGGTGGTTCAAGGCAAGAGATGTAAAAAGGGCAATATTTATGTAAATATATATTCCAGTTTGGTAAGATTCTTTAATATGTCATTCGATTTGATATAAATTATCTGTTGCTTAAGTATTAATTTTGGGGGTATAGTTTTCCTTTAAAGAGACAGCACTGCTACCATCCCATATGGAAAAAGTGAAAAGAGAAAAAGCCACCTGGGCCTAAAGAAACACTCACAAATAATGTACAATGCACAGCAAAAAAACAGGAACCTGAAAAATTTGACACTTTTTTCAAAAGCAATTTTTATAGGCCATACTCCTTTGTACCATCTCCTTCCTGCTCTGAACATGTAAATTCACCAATCCTCTAGGCCTGCCCCGAGTGCTAAGGTGAAAATCCAACCAACACATTAAGATTTAGCACGATTACATACCTTATTCCTTTACATGTGCCCCTGCTATGATATCCTGTAAACATACACTGATGACAAATGTGTCAAATAAATTAACTTCATTTTCAGATTAGCATTTCCCAAACAGTACAAATCCAGCTTTGGGAAAAATGGTTTAATTAGGGTCATAAGGGGCATAAAAGGAGAATGAGGAGTAGCAGCCACTTGGGGCTAGGGAACATACTGTAATGATTGTATTGAGCACAGTGTCCCCTGCAATAATTTTGTAACCTTCTTTCTTGACAGGGTCCAGCCAATAGCTGGAGGTTACAAATGACATTCAGCCTGTTCTAGATAATGAGCTTGACACAAGAAGTGGGGGGGAGGCATACACACATCCTTTCCGTTTTTTCCTTTAATTGTATTGTCAGAATCATTTGATGTGGCAGCCAATAAAAATATCAATGAATAAAAGAGGGCATGCACTATGATGAAAATTACAAAATTAAAGTTAGAGTTGTATACAACAGCTAACAATGGAATAAGCAGTTTTGACTGTCAGATACTGTATATTATCAGTTTTTGTTTTATCTTGCAGTATATGCATTGCACAAGTATTTATCCCTAATATTTTATGTGCACAATAGCAGCAGCACAGTCTACACACTCTAGGTAATGGGTTTTAACTTCTTATGAATGTACAATATCAGATGAAAGAGACCTGAATGGAAGTTTAGTTCTTAAACAGCTTTATGGGGAAAATGGAATAAAAGTTGTAAACAGAAAAAAAACCAAAAAACCAAATAGGCGTCAGTCTATTTATGGCATTGCAAATGTATTTGACACGAAATGCAAAATCCTTTGTTTCTTCACCGAAATTGTCAAATGTTTTCATGACGGAGGCGATACAAGGCATCTGCACGCAAAACAAGATGACACTGCTAGCGGCAAGGGGCTGAAATCAGCATTCAGATTATATCTGTCTGATTTCGGCCCTGTCTGGCTTTAGCCTTAATTATATACAACTGGAGTAGGTCGTGGATTACATTTTCAATCTGTCAATTGACAGATTGCAGTTGAAAAAAAATGTTTATTGCATACATGTACAAATGCCAAAGGTTAATTTGATCAAAAAAGTGTGGCCAGTTATAGCTGGAAATTATCCACCCTAAAATATTTTTCATGCACTCTTACTGAAAAGAACATTTCCTACATATTTGCCAAACTAACTAACTCGCGGAAGTTACATATAATTTGCTTTCCATCATCCTCTCTCAAAAGTAATCCATTCTCAGCAAATAGAGTACAAATAGGATCAAACATTGGCATAAAAATGTTTTTAGTCAAAAAATGGTTTAAAAAGTGTGCAATAAAAGTTATCCCAGGAACCACCCTGTAATATCTCTTAAGTAAGCAGGTAAAATCCATTTCAATGTTAAAAGTAGTAATATTGCAGTATAAGTTATAATCACTGGGGGTGCCAGATGTTAACCATCTCCTGATGATTACAATCTCTTATCAGATACCCTGGAGGCACTGGCCCTGTGTACTGAAAACTGCATCTGGGCTCAGTTAATATCTGCAGGAGCAGATAGTCTTCATTTGACCGAGCCAGGTCATGCACAGCAGAGTTAGCTTTTTGCTTAAAGTTTGGTTTTTCCTTTAACTATTCAGTAAAAAGAAGTTCACTCAGTGTTGCTCGCACAGACGTACTCAGGGCTGGGTTAGTTTTCATCTAATAGGAGTGCAGCCCAGGTATTAGCTAGATGATTATAAAGTCCTTTAATAAAAAAAGTTACTCCACAAATTAACTTTTTTCACAACCTTAAAACTGGTATAATACAATAAGGTCAATGGGGCTGAGTAGAAAGTAAAAGTTTGTAAATATTATTTAATTCAAAGTCAACATATTCCACAGTGCTTTACAGAGATGATACATCATTCACTTCAATCCATGCACCAGAGGAGCTTACAGCCTAAGTTTGTAACAAATAGACACACTATGGTGAAACCAGGAACCAATTAACATGGCTGTACATAATTTAATTAGGCGTGTATTTTGATATACAAACTACTTTTACTACACCACAAATTAAAAGTCAATTTCACAATTTCAATCAGAAAAAAACAAAAAACAGCTTTCGTTTTTGGACAAGAATTACACACATGGCCACACATTACACAGCTTGATAAATAAAAGCAGATGCAATGGAACACCATATTCTGGATAGGTGATCTATAGTGTATCTTAGTAAACCAAGTAGTTTTATAGTACATCTTAAACAGGCCACATTCTATGGGTCGACTATTGTGTATAGGACATTATAGACAAATAGCAGGGGACCTTTTTACCCATAAAGTGGATCACCGTACCAGAGGCCATCCCTTTAGACTAGAACAAAAGAACTTTCATTTGAAGCAACGTTGGGGGTTCTTCACAGTCAGGACAGTGAGGTTGTGGAATGCACTGCCTGGTGATGTTGTGATGGCTGATTCAGTTAATGCCTTTAAGAATGGCTTGGATGATTTTTTGGACAGACATAATATCAAAGGCTATTGTGATACTAAGCTCTATAGTTAGTATAGGTATATAGAATTTAATTAAAAGTAGGGGTGTGTGTATGGATGCTGGGTTTTCATTTGGAGGAGTTGAACTTGATGGACTTTGTCTTTTTTCAACCCAATTTAACTATGTACCTATGTATATAAAAGATGCAATGCAGGTCAAAACACTTGCCTCATATGATCATAAAAGTTGTTGTAAACCATGCTTTACAATAAGTTTATAATAATTCACAGTCCCTGCCACAAGACAAGAGAGTGCACCCAACGGAGAGACTGCGGATCAAAACTCATGAGCCTTCTAACCTTCTGGCAACATGTAAGAACACTGTAAAGCATTTTTCCCAACACATATTTCTTTTACCTGCACAACCGAAGGCTAGATGGTAGCGAGAGGAGGGGCTGAACTTAACACAGCATACATTTGCTTTGGCTTCAATACTTGCAACAGAGTTATCCAAGTTTGTGGACCACAGCTTTACTGCAAAAGAAGAAACACAAATAGCAATCTTTAATTAAAGTACATTCTCAGGTATCACAAAATGACATTTGTTTCAAAATTTCTGTGGCTAGGACGGCTTTCTATTTTAGGAAGTCCTTTTCCAAGTGTACAGCATGTGCCTCAGTAAAAACCCACAACCACAGAAGACTGATAATTACTGAAAACCAATAAAAATATAAAAAAAAAAAAAAAAAAAGAAGACTGATAATTTGGGACATATGGGAAGCAAGTGGTGGGGGCAATGCACAGATGTTCTTTGTTGTGTTGCACCTACTGAATCAATGCAATGGATATATATTTCTATCATACACAGCATGTTGCATTTCAGTCCTGATGGGCGTCTTTTTCAAAGAATATAGATTTTTCATATTATTAAACACTTGTACCCACCCCTGAACATACAATTGGTGCTATGTGACATCATCAGTCATGATTTAATTAAACACAATCATAGTGTTTAATATAAATATCTTTTAATTGAATGTAAAAAGAATTCAAGTTCCTTTTCCAGCTCTAGGTGGAATTATTAGTAAGTAAACATATTCGACAGCACTGTGCAATACACAAGTGTATACAATTAAAATACAGATCACATACAAAATAAAAGAGGGGGTAATCCAATGCTTCATATGTAGACACTGACCATTTATATTGCAAAAGCGTAGTCCACAAAATCATAGCAGGTTTCACCCCGCAGCTATTATGGAGCAATTTAACAATACGTGTAACTTTTGCCCAGGTCTATTCACCAACTGCAACCAAATCATACACTTGTTTTGTAAAAAGGCAACAAGTATGCTTTACTTGCTATACTTGCTATAGTTAATAAGACATATAGCAAACTTTGGAATGTTTATTACATTACCCTTATGCTATATGTTATATATGTCACCATGCTCCCATTTTTATACTCAAAGTACTTGCAGAAAGGTATGCACAGTGAGTATCCACAAATGAAGCACTGTATACAAACACACCTTCATTTATTAAAGTTTAGTCCAATTGCTGGTTTTTAGTAGTTTACCAACTAAGGGAGGGTTCAATGTAGCTAGGGAAATGGTTTTAAAGGGGGTTGTTCACCTCCACACTTTCCGTTTTCAGTTAGTTCACCAAAACTAAAGACTTTTCTCAATTACTTTCTATTTGTGACTGTTCTTCTAATATTGAAGTTTAGTTTAATTTTTCACATTCTTATGTCCTTCTGAAACAGCTTTGGTGGGTCACTGGCTCTGTAAATTGTTCTTAATTGATACATTTAGTTGATAAAAATCTTTGTCCCTGCTCAACAGAATCCCAGAGTTTCATTAAAGGCAGCTGTTAGAATAGATACAATAGTTGCTAATATTCCACAGATGCTGCTGAGAAATGTATCAACTAATGTAGCAGATACCAAGAGTTCAGAATCTGCACTTAGATTACTAAACTGCCAGACTGAAGCACAAGAGACAGGAACAGTATTAAAACGTTAAACTTCATTATTGCAGTAACATAAAAAACGGAAAGCATCTGAAACGGCTGAACAGAAAAAAAGTGTTTGGAACACTGAACAACTCATCAAATGTGTATTGTGCGTAAATGTGTCAGAAGTCCGTGCCTCTACAAATAATCAAAACGCAATTGCATTTAAGATTACAGGCATATTTGTGGATGGCAGTATTGTATTGTGTGTTCACATTAACCTCTTTTATAACCCATGTAAACCCTTGTGGTGTTGACAATGTTCAATATAGCACAATTTTGCTGTGTGGGTGGCTACAGAAGGATCAAGCATGCCATGTTTTGTTAAGCCACATGCTTCAGTAAAGTCTGCTCCATCTGAAGCTGAATGACTTCTTTTTTTTGCAGAGGGTTACAGAGTTGTTTTTTGGTAAATGGTACTTTATTACAGAGTGAGATCTTTGTTCCTACAAAATGAAGCCTTTTTTAATACAATTTACTCATATACCATAATCATATTTAAAGGCTTAAGTAGGGGTGATGAGAAGTTAAAAATCTTAAACATTTAGCTTTGGAGGAAACAAACATTAGCATTGTACGCAATATATAATTTGTGTTCTAAATCCTGCAAGCATCCATGAGGCTACTAATGGAAAATTCCCTTTACAAGGGATTTGAAACAATTTTTTTTTAAAAAAAATGATAAATATTATAATGTACAAACACTGTACAGTCAGATACCAGTTGTACATTTATTTTTTGGCTAGCACACAACGAATATGCTGCTAACACGTGAGCATTGCATCTGCTAATTCATTAATAAATTATTGCCAGGCGAGATTCACCCAAGGTTGCTAGAGCTAAATTATCCAGAATTGTTGCACATATTTTTTAATGGCAGTCTGTAAATGTGATTCAGTACATAGCATTAATTTGCTTCTCCCACAAAGATATCATGTTGTTTCACAAATTTTGTTGTAATACATTTCTGAAATTCTTCTACAGATCTGCAATGCAGTATTAATTAATCTTGAAGACAAAGAGACAGACATTAAGGCAATTACAATACCAAGCAGATGAAGCAAATACCTCATAAACTCTCACTAAGGGCAATGACACAGAGGGTGATTTAGGGGCGATTTTTAGTAGCCTACAGAAGGCCAAACTGGCCAAGTATTAACCTCTTTTATAATGTCTTTAAAGCAAGAATTCAAGTGCTCATCCTGCATTCATCCTGATGAGAATGTAGGATACTCTGTTGCAACTGCCTTCTTTTAACAATAGCCTATAAGTATGCAGAAGTGAACACCTGGGATTATGGACTCGGGTTTATGATTAATTAAGATAGACATCTAATTTTAGGGCAGGTAGCTGGCACCAGTTTAGCTTTCTGCACAATAAAATAAACATAACCCCAAGTGTGGCTCATTGATTTGATTTTACTCATTATACATGGAAACACTGCTTGCTGTGTTTGGGGATATCATATAAAATATTTAAGATAAACTATTTGTAGCAGGTAAAACTAGGTTAGAAGATACATTGTGTTAAACTAAACTACTAGTCCTAATGGCAGAATCAGTATGTGAAAATGGAAAAAGACAGAATGCAAATAGCTTGGAATACATTATTATGAACTAGGCAGTGTATGTTTGGTATAAGTAAAGATACGTCCAAAAAAACACTGACCAACTGCTGCAGTCTGTAAGGCCTGTCCAAAGGGCCAAAGTGCTGGAATATAGCCCCCAGCTCAAAGGGCACATGTATCAGTTTCAAAAAATATATTCTAAAGCATTCTATAAAAGTTAAAAAATTTAGTTTTTATTTAACATCAAGTATTAAAAAGTAGGCATACAGACCAATTGGTCTGTTACTTTTTAATACTTGATGTTAAATAAATTCTGATGCTTTGGAATATATTTTTTGAAACTGATATAAGTAAAGAAACGTCTTGATTCATGCAAAAAATTCTGGGATGATTGATCTCAACTTGGGTGAGCGCATTAATTGAGAATGCAGTAAAAAGCCAATTGAAGAATGTATTAAAGTAAACATTTTATGAAAATGGTTTGCAGATTCCAGAAATTAATAGAACTAGTTTTTTTACTATTTTTAATATCAAATTTACAGGTTATAACCTGGCAGGCCATCTTCAAACACCTCTTGATATAACTTGGGTTACAAACCTTTGGCATCATCTGAACCGGAGGCCAGGAGTTTGGGATCCATAAGATTAAAATCAACACTCCAACACCTTTTCTCATGTTCCTGTTTGGAAACAAAGAAGGATCTGATTTGTTTATAACATCATTGGGGGGAATGATGCACTGTTTATAAACAAGGTTTATAGATGTAGCCGGTGAACCTTCCAATTTATAATGCTAGTCCTCAGAAATGAATGGGCATAGTAGGCTGAACTATAACACACAGGCTCAGCAGGCAACTAATGTGTCAATAACTATTGAGAAAGGGGCTTGCTGTGCCTATGAACAAGCTTTTGGCTGTAACTGCACATACACCAATGCAGCTTTGCTTGTGGGAAGGAACACTTGCAGTGGGAACTAATGTCACCTGAGTGAGACTTAAAGGGAGGTTCAATCTATGATTCTGGTGGGGTAAAAGGACATGAATGAATGAATAACAATTTCTATTGCTCTTTACACTAATGGCATGTTCCTGGGAAAGCCTGGACAGTCTAAACCATTTTATCTTTTTGCACTCAAATTTTACAATCCATTATCAACATTCTATATTTTCCAGTGAAAGAGCGTGGAATGCTCTTATGTATTTCAGAAACAGTTCAACTAATGTCAAAATGTGCACACACACTCCAACCCACTATAAAAAGAAGAAATGTAAATATTGCAAAGGTACGAAGACAGTGGTATAATTTGCTAACATAATACAGACTCAATTCACAAAGAAATTACACAAAGAAAAAGATAGGTAAAGGTATAAATGTAAATCAGTGGCATGTTTTTACTTTTTGGTGTTAAATAGCATGGAATATTACCTGATACACCTTGGATCTTTGCCCTGTGAACCCATCCCATAAGATGACAGTGCCTTCATAATCACTGCTAGCCAGGAGGTTCTTGTGATAGCTGCTCCAACTTATACAGCTGCAAAATAGGAAACAAAGCACATCAGATTTCAAAACAGATATACACACCTTACTCCTGAGTAATGCCAATTAAGGTGGCTGATGATAATCTGTGCATTCATAAAGGACATGTAAAGAGTTTTTTTTCCCCACTGGGGGGTGCCAAAATATTAGGCATCACCAAGTGAGATATAAAGGTGTGCCTTGGGACAGAGCTCCTAGGAGATGCCTGGGACACAGGGAGAAATGCCGTAATTGTAAAATGACTGCCCAGCGCCTACACAGTATTTTCCATGGTGTAGTTTTCACGGAATAGGAGCACCGACCACGAAAGGCACATTTATCAAAATTTGTATTTGTGAGTTTTTCATATTTGTAATTTTCTCTAAAACCCCAAATGTCGTGAAATTTATTAAAAGATCAAATTATAAAAAGCAGAAATGAAAAAACAAAAAAAAAATTAATTATCTGAATAAGGGTATGAAAACTGTGGAATCCCCATTTTCATATGAATCCCCATTTTCATTTGAATTTTGTTTCCAACAACCAGGAAACAAAATAGATTTTACACGAGAAGGACAGCTCCCATTGATTTCTACATGACCTCGGTATCTTTTAGATTGTGTGTTTATCTATTAAGATTTTTCCCGTGTTTTTACACTTAAATCACAAAAAAATTGCAAAACTGAAGTGCAAAAAACACGAATGTAATGTTTTCTTATTTTATTCTACTGTATATAACCCTAAAAGGTCATCTTAAGGTAAACTGTCCATTTAAGCAAAATAATGAAATAATTCTAGATTCATTTATATTCAGTACTAGCAAAGTTGCTTTCTTTGGAGAGAAAGTATTGATTTTTATTGTTGCTCTCTAATAGCAGACATTTTTGATAGATTGTATACTGTACATAAACAATCATTCTTTCAGTCAGAGAGCTATTGTTTTAAAATTATGTTTAAGTGATAAATATTCATGACAAAAGCATTTCTAAATATAGATATAGTAGCATATTCCCTGGAATTATGCACTTTATGCCTTGGACTATATTTGCTGCAGCACACTCAGTGCTCAGTTTGTTCTGGTTGAAGACCATGGTAAACATGAATTGGTGAATATCCTATAATGTAGTGATGCACAGGTCAAGAGACACACAGGTTGGGTGGACTTAGGCTGACCAATTGCCTTGTGTGGCAGGTGGTGGGCCATATTTGCCAGCAAACCAGCTGCTCTCTGCCTTGTATCAACCTAAATTCTGATGGCAGACATGGTGAAAAACAACAATGGATTTTGCGGACACCAGGGATGGATGGATGATGCGCTAGAATAGAACAGCAGGGGGTCTGCTTCGTTAGGGTACAGTTCAATGCTTGTTGAAGAAATATGTGTCCTGCACATCAAACCTCTTATTTCTAGGGATGCACCGAACCCCCCAATTCAGTATTTTTCCGACTACTACTACTGATTTGACTGAATACTGAACTGAATCCAAACTCCCCGGAAACTCCCGCTGCCAGAAAATCTTGGCACGTGGGCGTTATATAATGGGTGACCTAGCTCCAAAAATGTTCCTTTACACAGGTATAGAACTTGTAAAAAAATGTTCCCATGACAGTGGGATATTTAATGATTTCATTAATTTAGTGAAATTTCTAATATAGACCGTATTAATTAAAAGTAGACAAATGTTCCTGTCATCGGAAAACATGTTTTTTTTCAAAACGCATCAGTTAATAGTGCTACTCCATCAGAATTCTGCACTGAAATCCATTTCTCAAAAGAACAAACAGATTTTTTTTATATTCAATTTTGAAATCTGACATGGGGCTAGACATATTGTCAATTTCCCAGCTGCCCCCAGTCATGTGACTTGTGTCTGCACTTTAGGATGGAGCTACATTCTGGCAGGCTGTTATTTCTCCTACTTAATGTAACTGAATCAGTCTCAGTGGGACTTGGCTTTTAATATTGAGTGCTGTTCTTAGATCTACCAGGGAGCTGTAATCTTGTGTTAGGGAGCCGCTATCTGGTTACATTCCCATTGTTCTTTTGTTAGGCTGCTGGGGGGGGGGGAAAGGGAGCGGGGCGATATCCCTCCAACTTGCAGTACAGCAGTAAAGAGTGACTGAAGTTTAGAGTACAAGTCGCATGAATGGGGGCAGCTGGGAAACTGACAATATGTCTAGCCCCATGTCAGATTTCAAAATTGAATATACAAAAATGGTTTTCAATGCATATATATATATATATATATATATATATATATATATATATATATATATATATATATATATATATATATATATATATAGACAAATACAAGATTCCTCTGCACTCAACCCATTATCAATATATTTAAGACAGAGACATTTTGTGCATACTGCTACTGAAAAATGCCTTACCCTTTAAACAAAACAGGGATTGTTTGTCCATATATTGCAATATATTTAAGCTGGCCAACTACGTCAAAGTCATCCCATATCTGGCCAGTCCTATGCTCAATTGTCATCTGATTCATTAAGAATTCTATGGTTTAATTATACATTTTATAAAAGGGACGAATACGTTTTACCTGCAACTTACTAGCTGCTTTCAAAGTAAAACTCCCAAACTTGGCTGCCCTTTTATTAGACACCAGTGGGATCACCTGACTATAGTTGGAGAGGGTGGGAGCTACAACATGGAGCTGGTCACTGCTCTTGTAGAACTATAACAAACAAGGGAAAGTTGTGCTCACCACTAGTTTTTAAAATCATTAGGCGGGGGTGCAATGAGGGTGTGACCACAAAATACATATAGACAAATACAAGATTCCTCTGCACTCAACCCATTATCAATATATTTAAGACAGAAACATTTTGTGCATACTGCTACTGAAAAATGCCTTAACCTTTAAACAAAACAGGGATTGTTTGTCCATATATTGCAATATATTTAAGCTGGCCAACTACGTCAAAGTCATCCCATATCTGGCCAGTCCTATGCTCAATTGTCATCTGATTCATTAAGAATTCTATGGTTTAATTATACATTTTATAAAAGGGACGAATACGTTTTACCTGCAACTTACTAGCTGCTTTCAAAGTAAAACTCCCAAACTTGGCTGCCCTTTTATTAGACACCAGTGGGATCACCTGACTATAGTTGGAGAGGGTGGGAGCTACAACATGGAGCTGGTCACTGCTCAGCTAGTAAGTTGCAGGTAAAACGTATTCGTCCCTTTTATAAAATGCATAATTAAACCATAGAATTCTTAATGAATCAGATGACAATTGAGCATAGGACTGGCCAGATATGGGATGACTTTGATGTAGTTGGCCAGCTTAAATATATTGCAATATATGGACAAACAATCCCTGTTTTGTTTAAAGGGTAAGGCATTTTTCAGTAGCAGTATGCACAAAATGTCTCTGTCTTAAATATATTGATAATGGGTTGAGTGCAGAGGAATCTTGTATTTGTCTATATGTATTTTGTGGTCACACCCTCATTGCACCCCCGCCTAATGATTTTAAAAACTAGTGGTGAGCACAACTTTCCCTTGTTTGTTATAGTTCTACAAGAGCAGTGACCAGCTCCATGTTGTAGCTCCCACCCTCTCCAACTATAGTCAGGTGATCCCACTGGTGTCTAATAAAAGGGCAGCCAAGTTTGGGAGTTTTACTTTGAAAGCAGCTAGTAAGTTGCAGGTAAAACCTATTCGTCCCTTTTATAAAATGTATAATTAAACCATAGAATTCTTAATGAATCAGATGACAATTGAGCATAGGACTGGCCAGATATGCGATGACTTTGACGTAGTTGGCCAGCTTAAATATATTGCAATATATGGACAAACAATCCCTGTTTTGTTTAAAGGGTAAGGCATTTTTCAGTAGCAGTATGCACAAAATGTCTCTGTCTTAAATATATTGATAATGGGTTGAGTGCAGAGGAATCTTGTATTTGTCTATATGTATTTTGTGGTCACACCCTCATTGCACCCCCGCCTAATGATTTTAAAAACTAGTGGTGAGCACAACTTTCCCTTGTTTGTTATAGTTCTACAAGAGCAGTGACCAGCTCCATGTTGTAGCTCCCACCCTCTCCAACTATAGTCAGGTGATCCCACTGTTGTCTAATAAAAGGGCAGCCAAGTTTGGGAGTTTTACTTTGAAAGCAGCTAGTAAGTTGCAGGTTATACGTATTCGTCCCTTTTATAAAATGTATAATTAAACCATAGAATTCTTAATGAATCAGATGACAATTGAGCATAGGACTGGCCAGATATGGGATGACTTTGATGTAGTTGGCCAGCTTAAATATATTGCAATATATGGACAAACAATCCCTGTTTTGTTTAAAGGGTAAGGCATTTTTTAGTAGCAGTATGCACAAAATGTCTCTGTCTTAAATATATTGATAATGGGTTGAGTGCAGAGGAATCTTGTATTTGTCTATATGTATTTTGTGGTCACACCCTCATTGCACCCCCCGCCTAATGATTTTAAAAACTAGTGGTGAGCACAACTTTCCCTTGTTTATATATATATATATATATATATATTCCCATTTTTTTCTTAAAAAAAAAAGATTCTAACATAAAAAAATACGTCACTAAACAACCTACAGTGGTTTGAATGAAAAAGATCACAAAAGAAAACCTCAGTTTGTGACGTCATAAAGAAGATATTGGTCTATCGGGTGTCTGAATACTTTTGGAAGGCATGCTTTGCTGTGTTGGCATGTGTATATATCATGTTTTTTAAGGTTATGAAAATATACATCACTTTGTAAACTGCTTTAATGTGACAATGCTCTGTCTCTCTCTCTCTCTCTCTCTCTCTATCTCCCCCTATACATTTATAGCCAAATTCAGAAATTACCTGTGCTATGTTCAGGCATGTTCGGGTTTGGAAGTGCAGCACACATCCTACGCAAAGCTCTACCTGAATAAATATTTTGTTACTGTCTTTAAAGGAGAAGGAAAGCTACCAAGGCAGTTTATTGCCAATAGATTAGCCACAACAGTGCAAAGTAGAACCCCATTTTTTGTTTTTAGAGTGCTTTTCCATAAATAACTCTAGATGCTTAGGATAGCAGCTGCCATATTAGCTTGCTGTGACATCACTTCCTGCAGGAGTCTCTCCCTGCTGGCTCATAGCTCTGAGCACAGATTACAGCAGGGAGGGGAGGAGGGAGGGGGAGAGTTGCAAATTGAGCATGCTCAAGCTCAAGTCCTGGAGGTTTAAGCTGAAAACAGGAAGTCTGATACAGAAGCCCATGTGTACACATTAGAAGGAATAAATGTGGTGTTTCTTTTGACAGAGGACTCTGAGCAGCATTACTTTGAGGGTTTACCAGTGTATTCAAATAGACCTTTCTGCTAAAGCTTACTTAATTTTAACTTTTCCTTCTCCTTTAAAACTTCTTCTTATTCATTTCCTTTTTCTCCTTGATTATTTTGTAATTGCTGTTCATTTCACTTGGTCAAATATTCCAGCCAAATATTACATTCTTAACATACATTTTTAACAGTATTAAATATGAATTTAATAGTACCGTGTTCTTGGCACCTGTTTGGAACCTAAAGCTTCAAATTATTCTAGATCCTCCATTCACGCAAGAGTTTCTACAGCAACTGTACACAGCCTTGTTTTAAGTATTTGTTGTTGCTAATGTTGTTGCTAAATACTTAACGCCTACAACAGCTAACAATACCCTTGATTTGGAACTTGTCAGGAGTAAGTAGCTGCCAAAAAGTGAAAAAAAAATATATAAAATTAAACTCTTTCCCAAAGGTGAAATAGAAATTGCTATGGCACAGTAAATGCATGTGTTTAGGAAGCAGGTGAGAAGAATGGGTGATCCAGCTGGCCTACAGCCATGTACAATGCCGGGTGCAGAGGTAGTAGTCTGAGCTTGGGGACACAGCTGGCAAACCACAGATTAGCTCAGAGAATGTTTAGTATGGATGTGGCTGACAGCAGATATGCATCAACACAGATTTAAAAAGGAGTCTGAATGACTGCAGAACAGGATACTGGGCAGCAGAAAAAGACTGAAGCTAGAATAAAGACAAACACTAAAAACAGCAATTTCAAAAACAAAAAAAAAACAAGGATATACAAATTCCTACAAGAGTAAAAAAAAAAAAAAAAAAAAAAAAAAAACACACACTAATAAATAGGCAAAATATTTTAAACACGGTTGTGCCATGTCTTTAAATATGCTATAGCGAGATTCTCTTGCAGCAAACAGTCTCTAGAAAAAGCTTTGGTACACATTATTTTATCTAGTCAACAGCTGAGGGTGTCGATACCACCTGAACCGCAAGTGCGCCAAACAGGTCCATGCATTTTCTACTGAGATTCATGGGCGGATTTATTAAGGTTTGAAGGGTTAATTCAATTTTGAATTTTCAAATTTTTGTGTGTGTCAAAAACTCACAAATTCCAATTTTAAAAAAACCAACTTGAATGTACATTCGAATGTGAGATTTATCACACCTCAACCATGGAAACAGTTCTAATTCGAATACTCACCACCTAAAAACCTGCTGAATCAATAGAAGAGGTCTGTTGAACAATTTGAATATGTTAATTGCCTTCCGGACATTCGAGTTTTTTTCTGGAGGAAAACTTGATTTGATAAATAACCCACTCAAGAGTTGTTTTGTCACCCACCAGCTAAGCTACTAAACACTCAGTTGTCAAAATGCCAAGAATTACAATTGTATGCAACCTTAACTTAAGAACTACAAATGTTGCAAACAAAGACTAACGCATTTAAACAACTTTTTAAATAGTGAGCAGGGGGGATGTCTACCTCACTGAAGCTGCTTTTTATCTCCAACTACCAGCATAATGCCACACCATATTATGAGAGCTGGGGATTAACTAATGCTGGAAGGCCACATTTTTGTTTACAAAACATACCTGAAAATGTAACTGATCTATCACAAAGGAGCAACACTATTTTGACATATGGAACATGGCAGTACCTACCTAATTTTGGAATTACAGGTCATTTCATTCTCAGGGTAGTGTATATCCACAGCATCCTGAATAACAGTGCCATACTCGTATACCTTTATCTTCTTTGTCACACCAGCAATGGCAAAGTAGTCACAGTCTCGGTCAAACTCTATGCTGTGGATACAGAAAAGATGAAAAAAAGAATATGAGAAATGTTTTTTTGCCATTTGCATTAAAAAAGTCAACTTAACTAGAACTGCAAGCCACCTTTAAATTATATAAACAATTGTATTAATATTGGTTAGTCAGCTACAACTCCCATAATCCTCAACCTATAAGAGTTATTGTTCAAACAGCCTTGGACTTGACAAGTTTAAAAATCGTACAGCAGATTTTGCGCATAATTTTTAGAATATATTTAAGTTAATGGGCATGTCTGTTCTATCACATACATTCAAGGCTAGAATTATGCCCAGTCTAAAGAAAGAAATACTCTTTCAGTACTTAAATCCATGAAAGCATGACAGATCAAAACTTTTTGACAGGACACAAAACAACAAGAAAAACAAAGGATATTATTTAGAAATTTATTTTTGGAAGTGCCATCACGGTTTGTGTACTGATGTACCTAACATTAGAATTTCCCTGAAGGCCAGAGCTATGGAAGCAACGGTTTGTTCTCTATTTTGCAATTATCTTTATATTATTTTAACAATCTCCACCCCAGCACCCTCTCTGAAATAGGTTACTGTGACATGTTGAAATACCACAGATTTACTATTCGAAAAGAGTATGAGAACAAGGACTAAGCTGGCTAATGCACGGAGTTTGTCAGGTAAAATGGGAGACCTAGAATTAATTGGTGAGGGAGTGGAATCCCTCTGGGTAGAGATTTTGACTGGGCAAAAGGTTACAAAGAGAATTATCATTGGTGTATGCTATAAACCACCACGTATAAGTGACGAGTATTATCCAGACATTGACTGGGGTAATGGGGTTGCCAAGACAGAAAAAACTAGTAGGTTTGTAAATATGCTGAATGACAACTTTTTATTCTAGCTCGTCCAAGAACCTACTAGGAATAACTCTCTTTTGGACCTTGTAGTAACTAATAATACTGAACTCATCTCTAGCATTTGTGTGGGTGAGCATTTAGGGAATAGTGATCATAACATGGTCTCCTTTGAGATTCTGTTGCAGAAGCAATTCTATAAGGGAGTAAATAAAACACTAAATTTCAGCCGTGCAAACATTGACAGTATAAGGGCATCTCTGCAACATATTAAGTGGGAAATGCTTTTCACAGGGTTAAACACAGAACAAAAATGGGAAGTCTTTAAAATGCTGCTTAATAAATATGCATGTCAGTATATTCCCATTGTAAGCAAAGAACGTCGTTGCTAAGCAAAACCTTTTTGGTGGTTCAAGTGTTGGTGTTGAGGTGGGTAAGAAAATGCATGCTTTTAAGGCTTTCAAGTTAGCCGAGACAGCAGAATCATTTATAAGGTACAAGGAGGCCAATAAATCATGCAAAAAAAAGCTATAAGGCAAGCTAAAATATATATGGAAAAGGATATTGCTGCAAGCAGTAAAAAGAATCCAAACTTATGTTTTAAATATGTTAATAGTAAAAAAATTAAGCAGGAAGGGGTGGGACCTTTAATATCAGAGGGGGGTCAGCTGGCTGATGAAAACAAAAAAAGCACAGATTCTAAACACATTTTTCGTCTGTCTTCACAAATGAGGAACCAGTCTATGAAGGTTTCCTTCTTGATGGTCCCAGTTCTGGTAGTGCAACTAGTGATGCATGGTTCACAGATGAGGAAATTCAAAAGAGACTAGAACATGTTAAGATAAACAAAGGTGCGGGGCCAGATGGTATTCATCCCAGGGTACTTAGCGAGCTTAGCTCTGTGATTGCTAAACCAAATTGCTAACGTGGTGCCGCTATTCAAAAAGGATCCTGTTCTCAGCCAGTTAGTCTGACATCAGTGGTAGGAGAGCTTTTCGAAGGGTTAATAAAGGATAAGATACTGGACTTCATAGCAAATAATAATACTATGAGTTTGTGCCAGAATGGTTTTATAAGAAATACATCTTGCTAGACTAACTTAATTTCTTTTTATGAGAAGGTAAGTAGGGACCTCGATTCTGGGATGGCAGTGGATGTGATTTACTTAGACTTTGATACAGTGCCACACAGTAGGTTACTGGTTAAATTAAGGAATGTTGGCCTGGAACATAGTATTTGTGCCGGGATAGAGAACTGGCTAAAAGACTACAAAGAGTGGCGGTAAATGGAACATTTTCTAATTGGACCAGTGTTAGTGGAGTACCGCAGGGCTCTGTACATGATCCCTTGCTTTTCAACTTGTTTATTTGGAAGTACAGTTTCTATTTTTGCAGATGATACTAAATTGTGGAGAACATAGATTCCATGCAGGATGCTGCCACTTTGCAGAGTGATTTGTCTAAGTTGGAAAACTGGGCAGCAAACTGGAAAACGAGGTTCAACGTTGATAAATGCAAGGTTATGCACTTTGGCAAAAATAATATAAATGCAAGTTATACACTTAATGGCAGTGTGCTGGGAGTTTCCTTAAATGAGAAGGATCTTGTGGTTTTTGGATAAGTAGATAAGAAGAAAATAAGTAATTCTGGGCAGTGTCATTCTGTGGCCACTAACGCAAATAAAGTTCTGTCTTGCATAAAAAAAGGGCATTAACTCAAGGGATGAAAACAATTATGCCTATTTATAGGTCCCTGGTAAGGCCTCATGTGGAGTATGCAGCGCAGTTTTGGACTCAAGCCCTTAAGAGGGATATAAATGAGCTGGAGAGAGTGCAGCGTTGTGCAACTAAACTGGTTAGAGGGATGGAAGACAAGTAGACTGTCAAGGTTGGGGTTGTTTTCTCTGGAAAAAAGGTGCTTGCGAGGGGCCATGATTACACTTTACAAGTACATTAGAGGACATTATAGACAAATAGCAGGGGACCTTTTTACACATAAAGAGGATCATCGTACCAGAGGCCACCCCTTCAGACTAGAAGAAAAGAACTTTTATTTGAAGCAACCTAGGTGGTTCTTTAAAGTGAGTTCAGTGAGGTTGTGGAATGCACTGCCAGGGTGATGTTGTGATGGCTGATTCTGTTAATGCCTTTAAGAGTGGCTTGGATGATTTCTTGGACATAATACTACACACATAATACACAAAGGCTATTGTGATACTAAACTCTATAGTATAGATATGGGTATATATCATTTATGTAAAATTATGGAGGGGTGTATGTATGGATGCTGGGTTTTCATTTGGAGGGGTTGAACTTGATGGACTTTTTTCAACCAGATTTAACTAAGTATGTAACTATAAAAAAAAGCACCATACTGGTTTCTTGCCCATGTACCTGTTGCGGTCAACATGTCTCTACTTTCTGACCCTACCAGGATTTAAAATTGCAATTGCATTATCCTCGTCTGTAATGACCCAGAGTCATTATATTTTGACTCTACAAACCAGGCATTTGCTTTTAGCGTGGGCTATTTAGGCTTTTACACACTCCACTCAAGCTGCTCTTGTAAGTTTACATCCTACAAACTAAAAGCCCTTAGATGTGTTGACACAGATGTCTGCCTGCAGTGATTATCTGTCTGGTTTAATCGGAGCCAAAAATTTCTCCCATAATAATATCCCAGTTTTTTGGCCCAAAATGCAAATATGTCTAGTATTTCCATTCTATTGATGATATTTCAACCTTAATCAAATTGGTACAGAAAAATTGCATAATCAGATCAAAAGGCATCTTTTCTCTTAGATTTTCCAGGTATACTAACTTTCTATTTACAGCTCTGAAAAAGGCAACTAATCCCCCCCCACAGCTAAATGCCCCCATTGCCTTCTCCACTGGCCCCCTCCCTGCTTCCTCCCGCATAGTATTCAACAAGAATAAGTGTCCCTTGGAGGACATTTTTGGAAAAGCAAATTAAATTTCAGAGTTATTACTTGAGCAATTAAAAGAGAACTAACCACCCCCTACAGCTAAAAGCCTCCATTCGCCTTCTCCACTCTCTCCACCCTCTCCTCTTCCACAAAAATAAGTGTCTCAATTTGCAGAGCAGCACAATGGAGATCAGGGGCGGCATGTCCGGTCACTTCAGTATCTTTGTGAAGTGAGCACCGACACTCCAGCTTTTGGTGCATGTGCAGTTGGAGCTGAAAATCTCCAGAAGATACTGAAAAAACCAAACATGGAGCGCCTGAGCTACTCTACAATTTTCGATCAGTGTGGCTGGATGGGACACTTATTCTTGTTGAACACTATGCGGGGAGGAAGAAGGGGGGGAGTAGAGAAGGCAAATGGAGGCTTTTAGCAGTGGGGGGGTACATTCTCCTTTAATTGCTCAAGTAAAAACTCAGAATTTTAATTTGCTTTTCCAAAAATGTCCTCCAAGGGATAACTCGACCAGACAGAACCTCAAATGCATGCAAAGCCCTCTGTACCTTTAGAAAGGCTATGCCCTCTAATGTGACCCATTCCATATGTGATTAATACATTTAAGTTGCCCAAGGCACCAGCCTCAATTACATGAGTCACAAGCCCTTGTGCCCTACAGTCATAGACTGTCTGTGACCTTGACAAGACTGTCAGTGGCTTTTAATGGTAAACACAAAAGCTTTGGTGGGGCTTGAAATGCTAGAAATTAGGCAATTTTTATTTGAATTATTTGTAATAGTTCTTTACAGCTACTTTTACATAGTTTTAATTCACTGACAAATTCTGGACAATAGTAAAGCTTGAAATTGGCTGGTACCAATCCCCAGCAAAATGAACAAAATGTATTATGGAAGGGTATAGGGTCATCGGTTTCAGTGGGGGAAATAAGAAGGCATATACAGAGAAATGCTGCAACAAAAGGCATTATTTGCCAAGAAATGCTTCTCATTATGGTTAAATTGAATGTAACCTCAAAAATAAAATGTTGCCTAATAAAACAAAAATCTAGCAATGTTTCAATGCACAGCCATCACAAATTTTCTGTTGTTTTAAAGGAGAACTAAACCCCTATTATAAGTCCCCACTGGCCCCCTTTGCAGGCCGCACTCCCTGCCTCCCCCCTGCACCCATCTTACCCCTGAATTCTGTCCTCACCGCACATGTAGCATGAGCGCAGCAGAGCTCACGGGCACCATCCTCTTCTCTTCGGTAACATTTGTGAAGTGATCAGTGTATTGGAAAATTTCCAAAGGGGAGGAAGACACAAAGATTACTCAATAGAAGATGGCGCCCGTAAACTCTGCTGCGCTGCTCTCTGCATGTGCGGTTGCTAGATCTAGTGGGGACAGAATTCAGGGGTAAGACTGTGCAGGGGAGACAGGGGGGGGGCAATATGGACTTATCATAATGGGGGTTTAGTTCTCCCTTAAAGGTATTTATAAATGTAGTGGCTATTGGAAGAAGTGTTTGCTTATCCCTATATTCCTGGCTAAAGGCTTCTAAACAATGGTGCAAAAGTAAGATCTGCTGGCTTCTGTTGCATTGTTTCACAGATGTTTTACAGATAACTTTAGATTCATTTTTTTTTTTTACAACGCAACATTTTATTTTTTTGGATTGACATCCCCTTTAATGGAAAACATAGGAGTGATGCAAGAGGGCCAAGAGTTTTGTGAAATGGAGCGACATCTGAACTTGCTGCAAGGTTTCAAAAATTGGTACGGAACTCTGTGTGTGTGTGTGTATATACACACAATAAACAAACATTTTCGGTTTATTTTATAATGCTAAAAGTGCAGCCGGGGCTCATAAGCAGGATCCTATGCACACCTAACAGGAGGCATTTACAGGTTTGTTTTTTTAAAACTGCCCAACATTAATGGACATTTAGCAATACAAATGCAATATGTGATACCCTGTACATACCACACAACAAAAAAGATTACATACCAGAAAACAGATGGACAAATTGAGAATCACCCCAGCATTTCAGCACAAGCCTTTGTCAAGGAGAAGTGATTCTCATTATGTCCAAAGGTATCTGCTTTCTGGTATCTAATTATCGATGAGTGGTATGTCTCACGTATTGTATTTGCTGGAATGTTTATAGGTCATATGAATTTATATGTACTGAACTGTTGTATTGGATACATTTGTCAGTAAACCGAATATTTATTTACTAAAAGCACACCACCTTTGTGTATTTCTTTATTCAAAGGGTGTGTGGAGTTTTTTCTACTTACAGTACAGCTATGGGTCCAGTTTTCCAAAATGTTTGGCACCTGTGGTTTTCCAGATTAGGGATCTTTCTGTAATTTGGATCACCATACCTTAACTCTGCTTAAAATCATTTAAATATTAATTAAACCCAATAGGATTGCTATGCCTCTAGTAAGGTTTAATTATATCTCAGCTGGGATCAAGTACAATGTATGGTTTTATTATTTCAAGGTTATAATAAGGATATAATTTTAAAAATGTTTAATTATTTGATTATAATGAAGTCTATGGGAGATGGCCTTCCCATAATTCGTAGCTTTCTGGATAATTGAATAATAGATCCTATACCTGTATATCTTTTCTCATCTCTTAATTGGGGAGGTGATACTCCAGCTCACACTAGAATTTACATTATGGAAAATAATTATTATTAATCTAGTTGTGACAATACATTAAGAGTGCCCTCCACTCACCATGTATAACAGAAAGAGATCAATACTGTTTTTAATTGCAATTACAAACAACTTAAAACCAATTTTAAGGAATGAACACTGGAAGGTTGCTTAGAATTCCATTTTCTGTCATTATGCAGTAATAATGTTTCCCGGTTAATAGACAAAACAGATAATTTATTTTCTGCTTTGAATTAATCTTGTCTTGTAATTTTTTTATGATTTTGGCACAAAATCAGTCTCTGCCATCTGTACTTCTGTAGCTGCAGAATAAGGTCTAACTTGGAGAAATGGGGCTTGCAGAGAACTTGTTGTGACAAGCTAGTAAAACTAAATTATTAACCAATACACATATATATATATATATATATATATATATATATATATATATATATATATATATATATATATATATATATATATATATATATATATATATATATATATATATATATATATATTTATGTATGTGATGCCCCTGTAATATAGAGGGCTACCATTTTGTTTGGTGATTAATGGCAACTTATGGTTTATTTCTAAATAAAAAATGGAGTGTGAGGTGCTGTAAGAATATCTGCAGTGCCAGTTTCCTAGCAACATATAACCTCACATACCTGCACACTCTGGGGAGCAGTCATTTGCATAAGGAGAATGATTAGAGGTGCCAGTTAAATTGCAATAACTCACACTTGACCTGTATCCGTCTATATTCCCCTAGAAAGTGAGGCACAAGTCAGTAATTTATTGTGCATGCAAACAATGCATTTTTGCATTTATGCTAAAGTGTGACCTGCCAAATTGCTTGCATCAATATAGGTATGCTTGAAAATGGCTCGTGAAAAAGAAGATCATCCCAAAGGACAGGAATATTTAAAACACTCCGTTGAATAAATGTTAGCCATTTTGCAGAAACAAATGCTACCATGTAGACAATGCCTTACGGAGGCAGTAGTTCTGGGAAATTGATCACAGAGATTGCAATCAATTCTTAGGAAATAAGGGCGGCTCTCCACCCAATCAGAGCAGCATAAATCACAATCCTGGTTTACAATTAGAGCTACAATTATACTGTGATAAAAACATATAGAAATAGCCAATGTTAATTTGTCAAAAAGTTAATGACAAAATAGCAAATAAAAGTTAGCATGCGGTTCCATAAGTATTGACAGAGAAATGAAATTTTCTCTATTTTCAAATCACTGAAACTCAAAATTAGAGGCTGTTTTATCAAACGAATAAATGGGGAATAATGAAGAATTCCCAGCAGTTCAATACTTTCCCCATTTATCAAAATTGTTCTGACAGTCAGGAAAGTTTTAACAAATTGCCACATTTATCAAACCTGAAACCTGTGTCAATTTGACAGAATGTGTTTGACTGCTTTGAGCAGATGAATGTCAGTCTGATCTATGGTGTAATAGTGCTCTGTGCTGCCCTGTGTATCATAGAGAAGGGGTAAGGTTGATTTTCTGTTCATTCCAGTGTAGAAAATCAACAGTTAGGAGGAATCTAAAATAAAAAAGAATCCATTCTCTAATATACTTGCATTAAAACATCTGCAGAGCTTCTGTAATAAAGGTGATAATTTGTACTGCTCTCTGGTGATGTGTGGGTGGACAAAAAGTTAGGCTTTGCAGTAACAGTGGGGGCAGGACAGGTATAAGTATGTAAATAAGTGATGGAAGAGGGAAGAAGAGGGGGTGGGGGCAAGAGGGGTTAGTTACCCTTTAACAATGAAAAACATACTGAACAAAGAGCCATTAATTAGGATTTGAAAATAAAATGAAAGATGGGAAAGTTAAGCAAAGAGCCCTGTAAGTTTACACACCTACAGCTCATGCTTTATTCTATAATACCCTTGTGCTGCAACATTGATTTTTTTAAAAACACTAACCTATCTGTGAGTCAAGAGAAGTGGGTGGAAAACTAATTGCTACCTTGGTGTGATATTGTTAATGGATTCAGTTGTCAGCACAGACAGTCTGCGCAAGGAAGACATGTTAGTGAGTGAGTAAAGGGTGCCACCTTGTGTTTATTTAAAGGAGAGCATCACTTCGGAAGACCTGAAATTCAGGAATAAAACAATTCATGACAATAAAAGCTGCAAATATCCCCAGTGGTATTTAAACAGTGATAAATCTACCTTTTTGCATGAATGCTTAACAAACATTTTAACACTGTGCATGGTCCCCACTCTGAGGCACCAGATGGGCTGGAAAGTAATGTTCTTGCTTATTTCATTTAACGTGTGCTTAGAGAGACATGAAACCTTAGCTTGTCTGATGATTACAGCACACTGTTTGCAACCTCTGAGCTGTTTTTCCCCTCCACGGATGAATAATAAGACAAATAATGTTTTAATTATGTTTTACCTGGACACAATGCTAGAGCCATTGTAGAGATCGCTGGCATAAGATAGGGTTGCTAGAGGTCGCACAGAATTGTATCTGGTGAACTTGGAAAGGCATTCTTGAAATTCATCTAACTGACTTGCTGTTCGACTGTCATCTAAAAATATGGGAATACAAAAAAAAAAAAAGTCAGAAACAATGAAAAATCTTGCATTTTTTGCATGGTAATGGGCGATATATAATTATCGCACATTTTTAAATGTTTTTGATAAATATTGGTTATTGGTAAACACGATGAAACAGCTGAATGAATGTATCAGAGCTTGTATTGTTTCGGAAGTCAGAACCAGAATTTAGTGGCGTAACTAAATGTTTTTGGACCCAACAGCAAATGAATTTTAGGGGCCCCCAAATATGCAGAGGTTGTCCTATACAACATATTAAAATGGTTTATTTATTAGGGCTTCACAAGGCCCTTTATACCTCCTTGCCCCTCCCCCATGCAGGTGCGGGGGTCTACTTCCTCTGTAATTACGCCCCTGCCAGAAGTGCAGAGCATATAACCTCCAGACTGACAGCTCTCATTAACAATTACATTTACAAATAACTAAAAAACACTGAAAATGTATAATTAATGCATTTTGTATATGTTTGACATTTGTATACGTGGGTGCATGTCACACAATCGACTATTGGTCAGGGCCGGATTTACATAATGGGTGCCCCTAGGCCCACTGCCATTCGTCGCCCCTGTTCCCTCCCCTTTTTTCGTGCAAATTTTCATCTGGACTGGAGCAATAGGGATTGGTGCATGGGAAATTTAAAAAATTATTGTATCTCCAGCGCATCCCCAGTATTTTCAAACCAATGTGGGTGTGGTTGGGCAGCATGCCTCCCCCCTAAAATCCTGCCGCCCTAGCCCAGGCCTATCCACAAATCCAGGCCTGCTATTGGTTGTACAGGTATGGGAACTACTATCCAACATACTTGTTTTATTAATGCAGAGATAAAGAAAATCATTTAAACATTTAAAATGTGAATTATTTCATTAACAAGGAATCAACAGGAGATTTTGGAACTTTCTCAATAACAGGTTTCCGGATAACAGATCTCATACCTGTATAATATAATATAAATAAAAAACCTTGAATCCATAAATAGATCATAGATTTAAAGCATATTAGCATCAAAACACTTTATAGGCATGTAAAGATTAGACCAATCTCTCAAGCATCTATAAATACAATTTTTACAATATTTTTGTCCTTTAGATATAGAGAGCCATGAAAACATTCAAACCAATGAATTCTAAATAGTGATTTTGTTATGGATATTGGGCCCTACTGGACCCTGCACAGCTCTCATCAAAACTACCAAATTTGTTATCCCAGTAGAATAGAACTGTAGAAAAGGTAATGGCATGCATTTTGCTGCGTGTGTGTTTTCCAGCTTGCAAGGTTTATATATGAATCACCTGCATTGCTGGGTAAGGCAATTATTGCTCAAAAATTCTGTTTAATACATTAAGGAGCGATAAGTATCTGTCCTGTGAGTGCACCCATAGATTCAAGTGATTTGAACGAAGATAAGTAAGGGAAATTCTGAGTGTTTTGTTACCCTCCTGCCAAGCTGAAAAACATGTGCAATCGCCTAACCATTTCCCTCAGAGCTTCATGTTATTGGTTGTTTAAATGTAGTAATTTGGAATTTTACTAAAAGCTAGCCTGCTTGCTTGATGCAAGACAAAGTAGATTAGATTTCTTTTTGCACATACTGACGCTGAGGTTTTACGTGAGAATGAGTTCACCAAAGTCAGTCATGTATAAACACAAACTTAATTCTTTTTGCTCTATCATTCTCTTTTGGCTCGGAATAAGCAAAACTCTTTAATTGTTTATAAGATCACATACGCAAATCATGAATACTTTGAATTGTTAGTTCAAAGCCATCAGTTTAACAAGTTACAAAAGCACAGCTGGAAGTTCATTGATAGCCTTATAACATGTTACTGGCCGATGAAATGATTAAAAGAAATTAACACCAGAAAGAAGGTTGGAAAGAAAAACAGTCAGCAGACCAGAATAAGGGGAAAAAGTCAAAGGGATTCTCTTGGGAGACTAGATGACTATCTGCTTGGAAATGTATTAAAATCAGTATTTAACAATATTAAGAGTATGTTAAATAAACAAATACAGAGTCTCCAATATGGTGGGAAAAATACCACCCTGCTACAGAACAATGTGTTGAGGAAATATTCCTCATCATTAATAGATAAATAAAAGGAGGGTTGGAAAATATAAGATTTAAAAATCATGAATAGAAAAATTAATTGTTTTTCTTTTTTTTGTATAAGGATAATGGATATATCGTTGGTAGCAGCTGGTCAATTCCAGAGGGTAGGTTTTTGAGAAAATAGTAACAAATAACAGCTGGCCACTGCTACAGCATGGGTTAGACCAAGTACTCAATCTACAGTGGTGTGAAAAACTATTTGCCCCCTTCCTGATTTCTTATTCTTTTGCATGTTTGTCACACAAAATGTTTCTGATCATCAAACACATTTAACTATTAGTCAAAGATAACACAAGTAAACACAAAATGCAGTTTTTAAATGAGGGTTTTTATTATTTAGGGAGAAAAGAAATCCAAACCTGTGTGAAAAAGTAATTGCCCCCTGAACATAATAACTGGTTGGGCCACCCTTAGCAGCAATAACTGCAATCAAGCGTTTAAGATAACTTGCAACGAGTCTTTTACAGCGCTCTGGAGGAATTTTGGCCCACTCATCTTTGCAGAATTGTTGTAATTCAGCTTTATTTGAGGATTTTCTAGCATGAACCGCCTTTTTAAGGTCATGCCACAACATCTCAATAGGATTCAGGTCAGGACTTTGACTAGGCCACTCCAAAGTCTTCATTTTGTTTTTCTTCAGCCATTCAGAGGTGGATTTGCTGGTGTGTTTTGGGTCATTGTCCTGCTGCAGCACCCAAGATCGCTTCAGCTTGAGTTGACGAACAGATGGCCGGACATTCTCCTTCAGGATTTTTTGGTAGACAGTAGATTTCATGGTTCCATCTATCACAGCAAGTCTTCCAGGTCCTGAAGCAGCAATACAACCCCAGACCATCACACTACCACCACCATATTTTACTGTTGGTATGATGTTCTTTTTCTGAAATGCTGTGTTACTTTTACGCCAGATGTAACGGGACGCGCACCTTCCAAAAAGTTCAACTTTTGTCTCGTTGGTCCACAAGGTATTTTCCCAAAAGTCTTGGCAATCATTGAGATGTTTTTTAGCAAAATTGAGACGAGCCTTAATGTTCTTTTTGCTTAAAAGTGGTTTGCGCCTTGGAAATCTGCCATGCAGGCCGTTTTTGCCCAGTCTCTTTCTTATGGTGGAGTCGTGAACACTGACCTTAATTGAGGCAAGTGAGGCCTGCAGTTCTTTAGATGTTGTCCTGGGGTCTTTTGTGGCCTCTTGGATAAGTTGTCTCTGCGCTCTTGGGGTAATTTTGGTTGGCCACCACTCCTGGGAAGGTTCACCACTGTTCCATGTTTTTGCCATTTGTGGATAATGGCTCTCACTGTGGTTCGCTGGAGTCCCAAAGCTTTAGAAATGGCTTTCTAACCTTTTTAAGTTATTTTTTAACAAGGGGGGCAATCACTTTTTCACACAGGCCCATGTAGATTTGGAGTTTTTTTTCTCCCTTAATAACGTAAACCTTCATTTAAAAACTGCATTTTGTGTTCAATTATGTTATCTTTGACTAATAGTTAACGGTTTTTGATGAGCAGAAACATTTAAGTGTGACAAACATGCAAAAGAATAAGAAATCAGGAAGGGGGCAAATAGTTTTTCACACCACTGTATGTTTGTCTCATGATTTTCTCATTGTTACCGCATAATAAAAGGAGAATTGGAGTTGGAGAATACAAATAACATTGGGGAAAAAAAAGAAGAAATTTGTATTTCTGCTTAATACCTCTATTTTTTAGCAGCACAATGAATACAAAATGATATATAAATGAAATACCAGCAGAGATATAAATATTTACTATATAATTAGCGGTTGGGTATTAAATGTAATCACTTTGCAGGATATAGCCTCACAAGCAGGATGTAGCCTCCAAGGAATTTTCATGGCCCCCTGCTTGCCCTATGGCATGCACAGACTGATATGTATGACATCATATTAATAAATTCTGGCCCACAAACATGTTGTATGTCAGCCACTTGGTCCACTACATGGATGGACAGTACATCTTAAAGGAACAACATCAAAAAATTTAATTGTTTTAAAGTAATACAAATATAATACAATGTTGCCCTGCACAGGTAAAACTGCTGTTTGCTTCAGAAACTCTACTTTTGTTTAAACAAACTGCTGTGTAGCAATAGAGGCAATCATTCAAACGAGAAAAGGTTTAGGCTACACAGCAGATAAGCTTTGTAGAAAATAATAGTATTTTCGCAATTGCTACACACAAGTTTGTTTATATGAACTATAGTATAATAGCTTTATCAGTGCAGGGCAACAGTACAGATATTTTGATTGCTTCAAAACAATTAATTTTTTTGGTGTTGCTGTTCCTTTAAAGTTACTGTTCTACTGCATATCTAATCATCATAACCTTCATTCCATGGTGGCAGCTAGCAGTTCAAATTCCTTTTCAGTTTGCCTGAGCAAGGTGGTGGAATGTAGAAATATTCATAAACAAGTGTCCAGTTTCTGAATGAGGCAGAGTAAAAACATAAAAAATATGTTTACTGATGGTGTTTACCCTTAAAGTGGAACTATCGTGAAAATTAAAATTATAAGCTTCCTCATACTGAAGTAAAAAACGTTCTAAATACAATCGATTAAAAATTCTGCATTGATTCTGAAATTCTGCATGAAGAGACAATATTTCTGGTGATTTTGATAGAGTGAGCTCTAATACATCTTCTAGGCAAAAGGAGCCCCCCATATAAGATATATTGTATCAGTCATCTGACACCCAACTCCTGAATGAAGACATAAATGAATTTTAGTCTAGAGATAATGCAGCTTCCACTCATGAGCATATGTAGATATGCAGAAGCATTTCTTTGACACAAAAGTTCTAAGACGCATACTTTACCTAAATAAATGAATATAAATGCAGTTTCATCATGCCGAGAAGTATATTTTTGGTTTAAGACTTACAAATTTTACAAATAATAGCCAGAGTGCTGATGGAGTAAAAAATGTTGACAGTATGAAAGATGGATAATTTATTACTACCAGCTATTATTGGCCTAACATGTTTGTTATTCAATTTGCATCCACAAAATCACAGAACTACATTCATCAGCAGTACCCTAGGTGAAAACCCCACAGGAGCCATTAGGTCCTGGTAAGCAAACATGTAACTACTTCAGAGATAAAAATCAAACAACTGAATATGTACAACTTGAACAAATGGTGAAAGCTTTCTCCTTCTGAGTTTACTTCAGAATTCTGTAAACTTATTTGGTGCTTCCACTATGATTTTAACACATTTAATGATGTGGAAAACAAAAAAAATATAGTGTATTTAAAAAAACATACATGCAAGCTAGAACATTAAATTTATTCTCCAGAATGCTTTACCACACTTGAGTAAACAGCTCTTGCAGTGTTCTGTTTGTTTAGGATAGCAACTACCATATTGGCTTGGTGTGACATCACTTCCTGCCAGAGACTCTCTCTGCTCCCTCAAAGCTCTGGGCTCAGATTACAGCAGGGAGGGGAGGACGGAGTGGGAGAGGAGCAAACTGAGCATGCTCAAGGCCGTGCCCTGGAGGTTTAAGCGGAAAACAGGAAGTCTGATACATAAGCCCATGTGTACACAATAGAAAGAAAGGTGGTGTTTCTTTTGACAGAGGACTCAGAGCAGCATTACTTTGAGGGTTTACTGGTGTATTTATATAGAACTTTCTGATAAAGCTTATTTAATTTTAGCCTTTCCTTCTCCTTTAGCAAATCGAGACAAAACTGAACATACAGTACTGGGGGAATTGCCGCATAATAGAAATTAAAAGCAGCTGCTGAAGCAACAATGAAATGAAATACAAGAAAAAGAACAAAACCTAAAGATAAATTAAAAAAAATTAAAAAGCCACAGTTAACTCTCGGGACAGTTCCCAGATACTAGGTAAATCAGACCAGTGGTAAGAAAAAACAGGGAAAGACAGACATGTCCCTGTTCAGTAACTACAGCATACCTCCCAACTGTCCCTTTTTCGGAGGGACAGTCCCTCTTTTGACAGCTCAACCCGCAGTCCCTCATTTGTACTGGAAAGTCCCTCTTTTCTCTGCACTGAACAGCCAGAAAAAGAAACAAAGTTTCTCACTTAATTGGCTTTTAGCAGAGAGCCCAGAACAGCTAACAGGTGCAAATAAGATACTTTGTAACAATTTTGAGACACAAAAACACAGTTTAGATAAGGAGAAATATTTTCAAACTTTCATAACCTGCCAAAATTTTGTAAAACAAACATGGTAATTAGGGGTGTGGCGACAGAAAGGGGTGCGGGAAAAATTTTTTTGTTCCTCTTTTTACTTCCAAAATGTTGGGAGGTATGACTACAGGAGAAGATACACGAGGGATGGGAGTAAACATTATTAGACACTCCACCGCCATTTTAGGTGCTTGGGTAACTTAACTTGGTTTAAGGGGTTGTTGCCATAGCATATCTATTTTATTGATGTGCAGTGTGGTGCATCTCTAGATTCCAAAGTCAGCTCCACATATCACATGAACTGGAAGGAACAAACCAGTCATACTAGTCCCAATAAAATGGCCACCCCAATAAAAACAAAATCTGAAAACACAAAACAATTAATTTGCATCTAATCTACACTATGATTTGCACAGAATGGTAGATATTGCTGAGAAAGGAGTTAGTATGAGAAACTGATGCAACCGAGCACACAGATCCCACTAAAGGGTGTTGCTACATCTTTCATATGGCTTGTGCCATTAAACTTTGGTTCTTTTCTTCTGTACTTGAAGGTTGTAATCAGGGATTGTCAGATTTGTTTTGTCAGATTTTGGCCATGGTTAGGTCTGGTTTATTTTAGGGTCTACCTCTACAGAAAATGCCTCAATCTTAGAGGCAACAGGTCCCGTTCAAGTGATTTGTTTGGGCAAAGGGGAACTGCAACTAGTATCTGGCTAGAAGGAGAACAAGGAAGATTAACTTCTATGTATAATAATAAAACAATGAGAGAATGTTATCGCAGAATTATTCCCTAATTGTGCACCAATTGTTATTGGGTGTTCTAAGCAGAAATAATTTATGCACAGTTTTCCTGATTTTAGGGCTAACTTAATTTATTGTGCAATTTGCAATAACACAAAGTTTTCTTTAATTAGCTCCTGAAAGAGAGAACATTTTGGAAAATTAAGAGCAATCCACACTGGTACTCTGCAAGATTTTTGAAAAAAAAAAAGCCTGTAAGGACTGCTTATACAAGTTACAACATATGTGTTCTAATTTAACAGCAGTTTAACTTTAACATTATGATTTCTACTGAAAAATGTTCCCATGAGTGCATTTGAACCATTTAGTATAATCACTAATATGGTGATAGCAATGTAAATAAATTTCACAGGGGAAAAAGCTAAACTGGGTAAAGGACTTTATTTATTTTGCTGTGACACCATAATAGGATATAAGTGAAACCTGTGGTGTTTATACAAATGACCTGCGGGTGTCACTGTGCATACAGAGGACTTTCTGTACAGCTTAAAAGTGAAAGTTACGGTTGTATAATGCCTGCATGACTCTGCTAATAAAGCACTGTACTCTACTCATCCTCGGCTACCCAAAACATAACAAATGGTAACAAGGATGGCTCTTCTACCTCTGCAGCAGCCTGCACCTTTTCTTCCAAACCCTGGTGAGCCTACCATACCTTTTACTGTTTGAAAATTACATTATTGCTGCAAGGGGAGATTTCTGCTGCTAGAAAGCGTGCTTTATTATTCACTGCCTGGGAGCAGAGGGACAGCGTATATTCTACACATTACCATCACCTGATGATACTTATGAAACTGCTCTTACGGCTATAAAGACCTTTTTCGTGCCAAGAGTAAATGTGGTTGCTAAAAGATATAAAATCCACAAATGTGGACAACTTAATGACGAATCCACTGAACAATTTGTATCAGCTTTGAGAGAGCTGGTTGTTACCTGTGAGTTTGGGAATCTAACAGATGAAACGCTGAGAGACCAAATAGTGGAAAAAACAAACTCACCTCGCATTAGAGAGAGACTGCTCCTAGAGCAGGATTTAACACTTGCAAAGGCTATTACAGTTGCTAGCCAAATTGAAACAGCAGTGGCAGAGGCCAAAACTCTCAGTCAGGGAACTGCTGGGAATGTACAGATTGTGAATTCAACACTGTGGCCTAATAATGCATTCACAGGCAAAATACAGTGCTAAGGAAAGGGATTCACCTACACTGCAAAACTGTGCAGCAAATACAAATAGAAAATACTGCTTGTGCTGTGGTTCAACACAACACACTGCAAATCATGTTACATGTCCTGCAAAAGCTAAACGTTGCCACAACTGCACAAAAGTAGGACATTATGCTAAGATCTGCCGTAGTTTCTGCCGTAGTTCTGCTAAAGATGTTCATGAAGTCACTAATACAAATGTCACAGTATTAAGTGTAGATAAAGCTGGTACATTTATTCCAGACAAGTTTATATGCACTGTCAGTGTCAGTACTGCTTCTGCTGACAAGGGACACTCCATTAACCTGATGCTTGATACAGGTTCAGTTGTTTCTATACTACCAAAGGATATTTTCTTGAAATACTTTGCAAAACATCCGCTTGTTGCACCTGCTCTGAAACTGGTCAGTTACTTAAAGGATCCGATCCCTGTGCTTGGTTGCTTGCCAGTGACTGTACAATTTGAATCAAATACTGCAAAATGTGACTTTTACATTGTGAATAAGGGTACTGCTATACTTGGAAGGGATCTCTTTGCTGCATTAAACCTACAGTAAGTTGATGGTCTCATTACTACAGTACCAGTGCCTGCCACACAGCCTGTGTCTAAAATTTCACCACAAAGCAACACTTCAATGGGTTGTGCAAAGAACTTTGTACACAAAGTTAAGTTGAGACCAGATGTAAAACCAGTACCATTCCCTGATCCAGCATGGGAAAAACTTGCTATTGATATCGGTCCTTTTACAGATGTTCCTATAGATTGTAGATTTGCTATAACCTTGATAGACTATTACAGTAAATGGCCTAACATCAGCTACAGTAATAACATTTCTGTCTACAGTCTTCAGCAGAGAAGGTAATCCGAAGGAGTTAATATTAGACAATGGACCACAGTTTGTCTCATATGAGTTTGAATCCTTTCTGAGAGAGAGGAATATTGTGCATAGGAATCTTCAGTGTATTACCCACAAGCAAATGGAGAAATCGAGCAATTCAACAGAAGTCTGAAAGAAGCACTATAGACAGCAAATCTTACTGGGAAATCTTGGAAAGTATTTACAACATAGTTCCTACATAACTACAGAGCAACATACCAAGCAACAACCCAATCATCTGCAGCTGAATTATTACATGGCAGACAGATGCGCACTAAGTTACATGTTGCAGACATCAAAGTTCCACAAAATACTGTGCCTACAAAATCATCTACTGCTGACATTGTGAAACGTCAACAAGCCAAATGCAAGGCTTATACTGACAGAAAACATGGTGCCAGAGAAGTGAACTTTCAGCCTGGATCTTTAGTCAGAATTAAGAAACCAGTAATACTGAAACAAGGACAATCTAAATTTACTACACCACTTGAAGTGAGACGCCAGCGAGGACCATACACATATGAACTGTCTGATGGACGCATATGGAATGCAAGTCGTCTTGCTCCTGTTATGACTTTGGAGAAGCTCCATTTGATTAAGGACATTTTCCTACTCCTGATGTCAACTGCAATAGGCCTGAAGAAAGTACTGAGAGAATCAGAAAACTACCTGCATGGACCAAGGACTTTGTGATGTGAAGAATGTTTAATATTGCTTTAATATGTATACTGTTTTATTATTGCCGTTATTATAGTTGTCCAAATGCTTTTCCTGATATAGAAGGAATATGTGGTGTTTATACAAATGGCCTGCGGGTGTCACTGTGCGTACACAGGACTTTCTGTACAGCTTAAAAGTGAAAGTTACTGTTGTATAATGCCTGCATGACTCTGCTAATAAAGCACTGTCATCCTCGGCTACCCAAAACATAACAAAACCAACAACTGTTACCTGATACACGTGCCATCCTTGTTGAAAAGTAGCACTGCTCCAAGTCCTCAAAATGGGCTGTAAGACGTTTTCTTCGTGATGCCAGGGTGCTGTTGTACCATGGTTGCTTCTTTGTCTGTGAAGGTGCAAAATAGAATCTACTAAAAATACCAGCTTTATGGATCAACAAACAAAATTGGAGGTAACTGCTGATACATTAGGGTCCAAAAGTCTGGGTGCTCCATGAAAACGGTTTATTACAAAAATACCTAATACAGTACATTATTTTAAATAATTATTTCAACAAGTTGAGATGAACTTGAAATGTATCTAAATATCTTATTTAATATAAAATTAAAGTTTCATTCTGCGGAGATATAGTTAAAATGGTAACATGTACTACTAATAAATTGTGTGGAAGTTACTGAAATATTTGGTCTCTTAGGTTAGTGGCACACAGGACAGCCTTTCCTCTGCCTGCGTAGAAAACATAGAGAAAGTCAACTCCTTCTTACAAGGTACATGGACAGGCACACCATCAGTCTGTGAGCTCATACATGAGTGGATACTCTGCGTTGAAACTCACTCCTTGTGTAAACTCACAGGATGACACTGTGTCTGTCTGTGCCCCTTCTGCACCTTGACTTATATTCATGACAATGCATTTAATCTTTTTTTTTCATACCCAAAGTCTAGTAGAAGAATTATTACCTGGGAGCTGCCACTGAATCCTGGAGATTGACTGTATTCTGTTGAGTCAATCAGGCTACTAGGACAGAACAGACAGAAAAAGAAATTCACTCTTTGGAAACAAAGTTGTACAGACATACACAACAGAGGTATTAGTTAAAGGAGAAGGAAAGCTACCGAAGCAGTTTATTGCCAATAGATTAGCCACAATAGTGCAAGCAATAACACTATATTTATTCTGTAGAATGCTTTACCATAACTGAGTAAACAGCTTAGAAGCTTTCTCTGTTTGTGTAGGATAGCAGCTGCCATATTAGCTTGGTGTGACATTAAGTCAGCTGGAGATGATTGGGTTGTTGCTTGGCATGTTGCTCTGTAGTTATGTAGGAACTCTGTTGTAAATACTTTCCAAGATTTCCAACACTATATTTATTCTATAGAATGCTTAACCATAATGTGAGTAAACAGCTCTAGAAGCTTTCTCTGTTTGTGTAGGATAGCAGCTGCCATATTAGCTTGGTGTGACATTACTTCCTACTTGAGTCTCCCTGCTCACTCATAGCTCTGGGCTCATATTACAGCAGGGAGGGGAGAGGGAGATAGGAGCAAACTGAGCATGCTCAAGCCCTAGCCCTGGAGGTTTATGCTGAAAACAGGAAGTCTGATCCAGAAGCCCATGTGTACACAATAGATGTGTGGTATTTCTTTTAAAATGGTCTATGGCCTCATATTTTACTGTCTGTATGAGGGCAGGTAATAAACACAACAAGATTTAACTCTACAATTTATAAATACAATTTTATGACAGATCATTGTATATGTACATATTAAAGGGTTTAGAAAAAGGGCTGCAGTTATGGTTTTACCATATTATTGTTGTAATAGATTTAATATAAGCAAACCTGTGGGAAGGAGAAGGAGCTTCAAATTGTGGCACAGTACTATCTTCACTCTGAGGGGAATACAAGCCACTCATTTCCTGTAGTAAAAAAAACAAATCACTTATTTTAGTAACTTTTAGTATGATACAGACACTGATAATATTAAGTTTATATTTTTAGTTTTTGAATAATTTACCTTTATTTTCTGTTGCTCTAAGCAAAGATTTAAAATGCTATCAGGTAGGAATGAAAAGAATAAATATACACACAGATGCAATGGGAATAGATCTGGGTAATTGGATGGTCGGATGGGCCCATGCTACCTCGGTCCTCCTAGGCCCTGAGTATGGGTCTAACATGTAATGTTTTATGAAACGTTTGCTCATTTCAATATGGCTAGCAATGAGATACCAAGAGGCACTTCTTTTTGTTTTTTGTTTTCTTTTATTATTTTATACATTCTCTTTACATATTACGGTTAATGTTTTTTTTTTTTTATATAAAAATAGTGTCACAAGAATCCATGTCTTGTATGTTGTACTGGACAGTTTGTTTTTATTGTAATATTTTTTTTGATGACGCATTAATAAAAATATTGAGAAAGAATAAATATACAAATTTTGGATTTGACCAACATTAGATGCTTCACAAAGGCTAGATACCAAACTAAATATAAGGGTTCTGATTCGGTTCAACGGAAACAAAGTATATGGCCAAAATATGAAACAAGCAAACTGTTGTGAATTCATTATACAGTCAAGTCAATTCGGTATACAGGTGAACTCAGATTATATGTTGGAAGCCAGTTCTTTTAAAATGCATAATAAAGAAAAGAAATGTCCCCTAAATCATGTCCACACTTGCCCCTTGTAAAGTGCTGGAAAATGCTTGTACTCACAGGCTCCATTTCCAAATGTGTCGCCATCTTGGTTCTTTCCCCTATGTGCATGTGCGCTTAGCCCTACGTCATTATGATGCAAGGATCATCAACAGATTGTGGACATCATTAAACCCATGTGACCACAAAGCCAGGAATGCATGCACTAAGGTAAAAGGCATAGGCAAGGAGAACTTGAATTGCAGTAGGAGGAAGTAATTTCCTCCTACTTGGCTCAACATTTAAGTGTCCTTAACACATTTTTCTGATTTTACATCTTTGTGGATGTTACACCATATTTTGCCTGGCCCACTAAAAAATGTAGAATGGGGTTCTACTGTATATGTGATTGCCTGGGATTATCACTCAGGAAGCACATGCGTCTGAGGTATGGTGTTTATTGTTATTATATTATTATTACTTTCCTTCTATTTCACCATCTCTAACTAAATGTAGGTGTAGTACTTCTAGATGTAAAGCCTTCAGATGCAAATACACTTGTTGGTCACTGCTTTATTTCCACACAATGCATCAGCATGAACAAACAAAATAAATTAGCAAGTAGCAGTTCATATTTACAGAACCTCACATTTTAACCCTTTAAGTGCCAGCAGAATTTCACATTTTGGTTACGCGAAATGCCAGCCGTTTTTGAAACATTTTGTGCTCTCTCACTTTAGGGGCATTTTCTGAGGGGAAACCTATAGTTTACCTAGGAAAACTATACATTGTTTTTTTCGGTAGAAACTGAGCTTTCTAAATCTGCCTGAGTTTTCATGTATTTCCACCTGTGCAAAAAAATTTATAGTGCTAAATACCAAAAAAAAAAGAAAAATTACCATTTTTCATCGTATATCAATTTATACCAGAAAAATATTTCATTTTACGGATGAAAATCCAACTGATTTGGAAAGCCTTATGTCTCTCGAACGTGCCAATACCAGATATGTATAGTTTTAGGGAGATTTAGGACTTCTGTACCTCAAAAACTCCAGGCAGTATATTGCCGAATTTTGAAAGCACTAAGGCAGAAAACGGCATGCTTTAGATTCCAAGGCAAAAACTCCTGAAACCGTAGGTTTACCCCAGAAAACCATACATTTTTGAAAAGTACACATTCTGCCGATTACAAAATGGGTAACTATGTCTCTCTAATCCCAACTACCAAACATAAAAGCTTGTCTGAACATAGCGGTTTTTCAAAAAAAATTCAAAATTCTGAAAAATCATTGCAAAGGTTTTATTTTGCTGCTCCGCATATCCCAAACTATATTAGGTACCAAGAAAAAGCACCTGAAATATGATTGCCAGGGGTCCACTGAACAGTTTGATACCCATTATGCATAGGTTTACCAAAGTATCTGGCATTTAGAGACACCAATATGAAGTTAGCACATCCAAATTGATCAGGACTTTACTTCAGCTACTGAGAAATCAACACATTGACTGCATTTTTTGTGGGGTAAAAACACAGAAATATATGTTTACCCCCCAAACCCATATATTTTTGGAAAGTACACATTCTACAGAATCTAAAATGGGTACCCATGCCTTTCTGCTCCAAACTACTGAGTCGCAAGGCTTTCCCAAAATTGTCGGTTTTGGTGAAATATGTGAAAATTGCCTCAAACCTTCAACTTCCCAGCACCATATCACCCATGTATCATTATGTACTAAGAAAAAGCACCCTAAATATGATTGCCAGGGTTCCTCTGAACATTTTGGTGGCCATTGTTCATAGGTTTACCAAAGTATCTGGCATTTAGAGGCCCCAAAATGAAGTTAGCGCATACAAACAGTCCCGTGGGTAACTTCAGCTAATGAAAAATCAAACACATTGACTGCATTTTTGTGGGGTAAAAACACAGAAATATATGTTTACCCCCAAAACCCATATATTTTTGGAAAGTACACATTCTACTGAATCTAAAATGGGTACCCATGCCTTTCTGCTCCAAACTACTGAGTCGCAAGGCTTTCCCACAATTGTCAGTTTTGGTGAAATATGTGAAAATTGCCTCAAACCTTCAACTTCTCAGCACCATATCACCCATGTATCGTTACACACCAAGAAAAAGCACCCTAAATATGATTGCCAGGGTTCCTCCAAACAGTTTGGTGGCCATTGTTCATAGGTTTACCAAAGTATCTGGCATTTAGAGGCCCCAAAATGAAGTTAGCGCATACAAACAGTCCCGTGGGTAACTTCAGCTAATGAAAAATCAACACATTGACTGCATTTTTGTGGGGTAAAAACACAGAAACCCCCCTAACAGTACAGAGACCCCAGAAAACCAGATATTTTCAGAAAGTACACATTCTGACGAATCCAATATGGGTAAATAAGTGTTTCTACTACAAACTGCCAAACTGCAAAGCAATGCTGAACATAACGGTTTTTATCAAATTTCTGAAAATCATCACAAAGCTTGAATTTTACCCCATTATATGCTCCACGTTTCGTAACGTATCAGCATAAAACATCCTAAATATGAACGCCAGGGGTCTACTGAACACTTTGATGCCCAATATGCATAGATATACCAAACTATGTGGCGCACAGAGACCCCCAAATGACAATAGTGTATATACATTTTCACGGCTGACGCGCTGGCTGCTGCAATATAAGCACCTGGTGTGTGTATTATGCGACATTAGACCCCCCTAACAGTACAGAGACCCCAGAAAACCATATATTTTCAGAAAGTACACATTCTGACGAATCCAATATGGGTAAATAAGTGTTTCTACTACAAACTGCCAAACTGCAAAGCAATGCTGAACATAACGGTTTTTATCAAATTTCTGAAAATCGTCACAAAGCTTGAATTTTACCCCATTATATGCTCCACATTTCGTAACGTATCAGCATAAAACATCCTAAATATGAACGCCAGGGGTCTACTGAACACTTTGATGCCCAATATGCATAGATATACCAAACTATGTGGCGCACAGAGACCCCCAAATGACAATAGTGTATATACATTTTCACGGCTGACGCGCTGGCTGCTGCAATATAAGCACCTGGTGTGTGTATTATGCGATATTAGACCCCCCTAACAGTACAGAGACCCCAGAAAACCATATATTTTCAGAAAGTACACATTCTGACGAATCCAATATGGGTAAATAAGTGTTTCTACTACAAACTGCCAAACTGCAAAGCAATGCTGAACATAACGGTTTTTTATCAAATTTCTGAAAATCGTCAGAAAGCTTGAATTTTACCCCATTATATGCCCCACATTTCGTAACGTATCAGCATAAAACATCCTAAATATGAACGCCAGGGGTCTACTGAACACTTTGATGCTCAATATGCATAGATATACCAAACTATGTGGCGCACAGAGACCACCAAATGACAATAGTGTATATACATTTTCACAGCTGACGCTCTGGCTGCTGCAATATAAGCACCTGGTGTGTGTATTATGCGACATTAGACCCCCCTAACAGTACAGAGACCCCAGAAAACCATATATTTTCAGAAAGTACACATTCTGACGAATCCAATATGGGTAAATAAGTGTTTCTACTACAAACTGCCAAACTGCAAAGCAATGCTGAACATAACGGTTTTTATCAAATTTCTGAAAATCGTCACAAAGCTTGAATTTTACCCCATTATATGCCCCACATTTCGTAACGTATCAGCATAAAACATCCTAAATATGAACGTCAGGGGTCTACGGAACACTTTGATGCCCAATATGCATAGATATACCAAACTATGTGGTGCACAGAGACCCCCAAATGGATATATAGTAGATAAAATTTACAAGGCAAAACAAAATAAGGCAGTAAAGAGTGAAATGAAAAAAAATCCAATAAAACCACAAAAATCAATGTTTTTTTTCCAGAATAGTGTTATCGGCCGTCAGAATCACAGTTTGAATATTTTAGCTGGGCCAAACAGGTTATACGGCTAGAAACAAGTGAACACAACATATGCAGAGCTGAAAATGCAATAAAATGGCTAAAAATTCAATAAAATGGCTAAAAATGCACCAAAATACCCAAAATTGCAATATAATCACCGAAATAACATACAAAAGATATTGCACAGTACGGTTAGCGAATACGCTATTCGTAATGGCAATAAAACATTTTTTTCAGCCAAAAAAAGAGACGATGCGATAAGGAAAAAAAAAAAAAGCCACAATGCCATGTATGTGCGTGTGCGTGTGTACAAATGGTAAATTACATGTTATGTGCGCGTGTGTGCGTGTGCACGTGTGTAAGTGCAGTGAGTGTAAGTGACCCCCCCAATCCCCAAAAATGTATGTGTAAGTGTGTGTAAGTGTGAATCTAAGTGTGTATTACTGTAATAAGTGTGTGTTGGTGTGTTTGTGTGTGTAATTGTTGCACTAACCTGAAAAAGTCGCTGAAGACTGTTGCACACGATGTGGAGGGGTCCCAGGAAGACATCTGCGACGATCCTCGTGTTCCTGTGCTGTGGGGGCGGAGATCAACGGCGCAGTGCAGGCTGCAGCAGCAGGACACGTAAGTAACACGTGCCTGCTGCTGCTTTTGGGCCCCTGGGCGATCGCGCCCCAGGGGCCACTCGATCCCCTGCTCTGCTCGTTGCCTAGGGGCAGGGGATCGAAGCGGAACGGAGCGAGCGGCTCTAACAGCCGCTCCTCCGCTCCACAACCCGGAAGTGCTGCAGAACGTAGAATCTACGTTACTTTTCCACAGAACGTAGATTCTACGTTCTGTGGCACTTAAAGGGTTAAATAGTATACCACAAATAATAATAATAATAATTGTGTCAAGTTTTCTCCTTTTTTCTAATATTTTAAGTTTCAGACTTTGTTCCTTTTTACTCACTATCATATCAATTCTGGAAGTCAAGTCATTTATTTCCTAAACTGCTAAAACTGCATATGTGGATTCATTTCTCAGCAACGTCAAAGTTATTCTGTATCAAAGAGAGACTTCAGTAAGGCTTAGTAGGAGCTACTGCTCTGAAAAATGCAACTGTCTCAAATTGTAGTGCATTAGAAATCAGTGACCTGTCTTACAAACCTGATAAGTGGAAAACACAGAATGGGACCGGTTATCCAGAAAGTCGGGGACTTGGGGTTTTTTGGATAAAGGATCTTTCTGTAATTAAGATCTCCATACCTCAAGTTTACTAAAAATCTTTTAAACATTAAACTCCATAGGGCTGTTTTGCCTCCAATAAAGTTATCTTAGTTGGTATAAAGTACAATGTACTGTTTTATTATTACAAAAAAGGGTAAATAATTTTTCTAAATTTTAAATGATTAAAAGGGATTCTATGAGAGATGGCCTTCCGTAATTCAACCTGTCTGTATGATGAGTTTCCGGATCACATTCTACCCAATTATATATAAGTGAAAATTTTTTTGGTCCTGCTAAAAGGACTGAAGAGATGAGGCAAGAGTTTCTCTGCATTCACCCATAATCAATATGCTAAGGCCATCAAGACATTTTGTGCCTTAAGATACTAAAAATAACCTCCCATTTAAACAAAACAAATATATATAAGCTGTCCAACTATGTCAGTCACTCCTGGTCTGGCCAGTCCTACACTCACTTACATCCATCTTATTCATTAAGAATTCTTAACTCTTGTGTTCAATTTCTGTTGGGCATTTTTTTGTAGCTTAATACACAAAAAGTCTTATGGGGTTATTTATTGAAGGTCGAGTTGTGCTTTCTTGAAAAATTCAATTATAAAATTAGATTAAGGACCTGCATGCAAACTAAAAAAAGCTTGTTTCACAAATATGTCTGTCTTGAGAAACTGTTAACTTGCACTCTTGCTATTCCTTTAATAGAAAATCTCAAAGAGGTTGAGACAATGCTTTATAGAGGAACTTGAAACATTATTTCAAGGAAGGTGGCGGTTGGTAAGACTGACAGGAGGTTGCAAAAAGAAGTAATTATTCAAGGATCTCACCTCCACGCGCTTTATGTCCTCTTCCAGTACACTTAGCTCCTTTTGAATTTGCTCCAGTTGCTGGGAAGTCAAAAACAAAGAACAGACATGAAACAAGCTGCTTACAGTCTTGTCCCTCACCATTATATATATATATATATATATATATATATATATATATATATATATATGCAGGCACATTGTTCTCTCCATTTTTTCATCAGAGACAAGGGCACTAGCACTATTTAGTACGTATAGCCATTTAATTTATAGCAAATAAGAGCTATAACTACAGGCCTGCTTCTGTAACCAAATGTTTTTAGTGTACAAAACAGTTAGGGTAGATTTATCAAAGAGTGAAGTTAGAGATCTCCACAGTCCGCAGAGTGAAATACCGCCTCTCTCCATTCATTTCTGTGGGATTTTTAAAGGCATATTATTAAAGGGTGATAGTGAAAGTTCACCATTTGATAAATACGCTTTCAAAAATCCCATAAAAATGGATAGAGGTGGTATTTCACTCTGGGGACTGTGAAGATTTCTAACTTCACTCTGATAAATCTACACCTTGTGTTGCAGTTAATATATTTAAGATACAACTCGCTACTCAACATATATTAAAAAAAAAATTATGTCTAGCATCTTGTTGCATGATTATCACTTGCTGTTACAGGTTACACCCTACAAGGGGCAATTTCCAAATGAGTTGACATTTCTTTCTGGGAAATTTCAGCCAGCTAAGCTTTTGGCAAATGACTGAAGGAAAAAAACTTACAAGTTAAGTATGTTCAGAGCATCCATTCATTTAATATGATAAATTTTACTTGCGTGCACAAAAAATAAATTACGTGTGACATAAGCCTTATGGGTTAAATATGCGCCCAAAGAAATGCAGGACATATTCCTTTCAGTAAAATATTAAGCATCCAGCCAGCCAGAAAAGAAAACCCAAACAGTCGCAAGAGTATTTCCTAAAGCTGGAATAAGATGTAAAATAAAACCTAGGAGGCTCTGTTTAAACACTTTGGTCATCAGCATAATGTTTATCTTCAAGAGCAGGGGGAATTTCTTTTTAAACATGAGTAAGCCAACATAAATATCAACCAAGTCATTTGTTTTTAATTATTTCCCACAAAAACATAAGAAATGTATAAAACTGAATAGGGGACTGTAGAATTTGAGAAGACAATGAAAACACATTATGCAGTTGTTTACTTTGACAGAAAGACTAAGCATCTGTTTAGCATCTCTTGACCAGATATAAAACTTCTAGAAACAGTTTTCTAAATATAAGCCCTGGACCAAAACAAAGGCATTGCATTAGAAATACTGAGAACTCTGCCCTTTGAAATAGCCTTAACTAAAGTGAAATAACTAGTTTATTTTAATACAACACAGCATGCCAAGCTCAGATAACAGAACATAATAAACCAGGGTTTCTTAATCCAGATTAAGTATAGGTATAGGATGCTCGGAACCTGGGGTTTTCTGGATAATGAATCTTTCCGTAATTTGGATCTTTATATCTTAAATGAGAATTCAACCCTTAACCAAAAAAACCCTACCCCCACACCACATAGAGCCCCCTCCCCCCCACCGGGAAATGCCCCTTTTTACTTACCCCTTGGGGCAGATTCAGGGATAACAGTTCACCGCAGCCATCATCCAGGTCTTCGGTAAGCTGAGATGGAGACCGGTGAAGCGGCGCTACTGCGCATGAGCCGAACTAGACGGAAATTGCTGAATCACCGGAAGAAGACAAGAAGACCCGGATGATGGCTGCGGTGAACTGCAATCCATGAATCTGCACCAAGGAGTAAGTAAAAAGTTCGGGGCATTTCCCTGGGGGGGGGGCAGCTAGGTTGGGGGGGGAGGTCTACAAGGGGTGCAAATACATGGATTGCAGTTCACAGCAGCCATCATCCAGGTCTTCGGTAAACTGAAATAGAGACCAGTGAAGCTGCGCAACTGCGCATGAGCTGAATTGGACGGAAATTGCTGGATCACCGGAAGACCCCAAGATGGCTGCGGTGAACTGCAATCCATGAATCTGCACCGAGGAGTAAGTAAAAAGTTAGGGGCATTTCCTTTTGGGGGCAGCTAGGTCGGGGGGGGGGGGAGGTCTACGTGGGATGGGTGTTTTTTTGGTAAAGGGTTGAATTCTCCTTTACGCTTGCTAGAAAATCAAATCGTGTAAACGTTAAATAAACCCATTCAGATGGTTTTGCTTCCAATAAGGATTAATTATATCTTAGTTTGGATCACGTACAAGGTACTGGTTTTTTTTTTCTATTACAGAGAAAAAGGAAATAATTTTTAAAACTTTGGATTATTTGGATAAAGTGGAGTCTATGGGAGGCAGACTTTAGAGCTTTCTGGATAACAGGTTTTCAAATAACAGATCCCATACCTGTATTCCACATTGGGAGCCAACATTTAGTACAAAATGTATTACCTATATCATTTTAAATACTATCACAGAAGGAAGGATGTATCTTTATTAAGGAGACTATGGGGACTGATGCTAAAAAGCATAGGATGCATTAGTAATCAACATACTAAACATTTATTTTTATTCTTCTTAAATTTTCTACAAAGAAATCATTATAGGCAGTGCATATATCAAACAAATAGTAAGCTTGCATCTCTTTTGTGGCTCTTTGGGGTTGGCAATAAAAAAAAACTATCATGCAAAATACGGATAGACTGATGTTTGAGGAATTAAATCACTGATCATGCAAATTAAATAAAATGGTTTCACATGTATATTTTTAGCACGACTGCTGTGCACAAATCCACTTTTCTTCACATATAAGAGTGGGAAGCAATCATATTGCATGATTTATTCAGGAACAAACTTTAAATTATTGTCTATCTTCACTATTTGCTCTAGGTCCTGTTGAAATGTTGTGAAAGGAACAAACCTTTACAGGAGAAGCAATATTGTAAAACCCACACAAAACAAATAAGAAGAGGGATATTTGGTCTCACCTCAGCTGCTGACTATTTAAATTATAACTTGGAGTTGAATCAGAAAACAATTTTCCTTAAATAGCCCTTACACCTCAAACTCTCGATCATCAATCTACCTTATTCGCATATTCTCAAGCATTTAATAAAGTGTCCCATGGGTGCAGTATATAATTTGTTTACATACTTAATCCTAAACGGTTTTTTGGACGTGTGTAAGCTTTTTTGGCAAGAGTCTCCATCCAGATGTGTCATGATTTCTCAGAATAGATATAATTCTAATAAATAGTATCTTCGGTAACAATGATTAGGTTTATCTTTTGTAAAGCAGTTTGCAACCAAGTGGAGCTAAATAAAAGTACTGTAATATAAAATGATACAAGAAGCAAAAAAGTATACTTTCGCTTGTAGGTTGTCTCAGTGTCTTGCCACTTTGTGTTTCAAAGGCACGCAAGGTATTTTAAAATTTCTGCAATACAGTGTTTTGTGACAAAAAGTCACATGATTTCCCTCCCCACCCTTAATTTGCATATGCAAATTAGGATTCGTTTCGCCGGGCAGAAGGATTCGGCTGAATCTGAATCCTGCTGAAAAAGGCCACATCCTGGCCAAATTCCAAACCAAATCCTGGATTCTGTGCACCCTTAAAATAAATTATGGTGATGAGTGTCCTGTCACTTTAAGTGAGAACTAAATGATCAAAATGTCCCTGCAGACATCTATCTCTCCTGCACTTAAATGGGAAAACATGCTTCTGTGAGCAACTGTTAGCACAAACTACTGCATTCCCAACCAATTTCACCTACTGGCACAAGGGTCTGCAACCGTTTCCATTAAAATGAGACCTCAGCACACAAAAATGAAAAAGAGGTATGTATTATGCTGCAAATATATGGTATTTTGATAGCATTTTTTTAGCTTGTAAAATGCATTAGCTGCATTTAGTACCTGGCTCCATGATCTTTGGTACAAAACAGTGTAGCTACAACTTTTTTGATGTATGTAAGAAACGTGCATGGTGCATGTACAAACAGAACTATATAAATATATACACAATTTATAATGAAAAGCACTTTACCTCTCTTTTATTTCGGCGAGCTACAATGAGAAATTCCATAAGGATCTGCAGCTGAGCAGCATGGGATTCCTAAAGGAGTAAAAAACAAGTATTATTATGGTATGTTGTATAAAATATAATAATGTAATTCATGTAAGCAGTCCTCTGATTAACATTGCACTCAGAAGAAACAAGTCATTGCCTTTTTACTAGAGGAACACAATCAGACAAAAAAAAAAGGGAATGGCACCACTCTTTTTATTATTTTTATGGATAACATATTTCTGGATGACGGACCCCCACAGGTGCATACAGTACAATGTATATAAATAAAGCAAGAAGAGGTTGGCTCACCCATTTTTTGTGACATTAAAACACTTATTATGCGTGTAGAACTACAATAACAAATACTATTTTAAAAGCATCCTTTATTTTTGTTCAGATTTGAGGGTGAGATATTATATTTCATATTTTATTTATGTCCAGTCAGGCATCTTTGTCCTTAGTGTACTTATAAGGAACATTTTTTTGGATCCTCTTACTTGATATATAAGGTGTGTTGAATTTTGATAAAAAAAATCAATGTTCAACAGCCCTCTTAGCTTATAGTAGAATTTCTTCTAGTAGTACTTTCTGAAGGAAGCCTGGAGTAACCCCATTAGAATTGTATTCCTTTCTCTTGCATCCAGTTGGTGAGAGGTTTCAGATGTTTGTTCTTTATTGGTGTGTGGCTGGATATGTGCTGAAAATCTTTATCAAATCATATATAAGTATGCAGGCATCTCTTGCCTTTGATAGTATCTCTTCTGATAAAGAACAGCTGTGGATGCAGCACAGTATATCTATAGGTGAGCCGAGAGGTGAACTCTTTGTTGGGTCCCTCTATAGCAATTTCTGTGCTCTAGCAGCAATTTAAAATATTGTTAAATAGTTGTAGTAACCTGAATCTCCTCCTCCTTTACAGATAAAGGGATCCATTGACTTTCAGGTTTCTCCTACCCATATTTACCTGGTTTTGCACAGCCTCAGCGAATTGTTTTTGTATGCATAGCTCAGTTAAAAAAAATTCTGACTATTAACCAACATGGATTAATAACCATCTCCTCGGCTCTGGAAGTGATCATAATCGTGCTCTCTCGTTTATGTCTTGCAGCTCTTTCTTCAGAGTTTCCATCAATTTCTAAAGCACAATCTTTTGAGGATAATTTGCTCAGGTAATTGTACAGTTGAACCTGCTCTTCTCCTTAAAGGAGCAGTATACCCCCCCCCCCTTTGTTCATAATGAACTCAATGAATAGGGTTTGTGTTGAACAGACTTTTTGCCTATTGTTTTAAAAGCAAAAAAAAATCATTGTTTTTGTTGTTTCTTGAGCTAACCCCCCCCCCACCCCATTAATGGACAACTGCCAACCAAATTATCACAACAATGGTTGAATGGTGGCTGTTGTATACTGGCAATTTAATGATCTACCTCATAAGGATCAAAAATGGAGTATATCTTCAATTTCCCTGTTTAACTCAGGTAATAACAAAAACCATTGATGTATAATAATTAAAGGGCATTTTCACCTTTAAATGAACTTTTAGTATGGATGTAAAAAGTGATATTCTGAGACAATTTGCAATTGGTATTAATTTTTTATTCATTACAGTTATGTAGTTTTTTTATTTGGCAGCTATCCTGTTTGCAATTTCAGTAATCTGGTTGCTAGGATCCAAATTACTCTAGTGACTTGATTGTATAGGAGACTGGAATATGAAAAGGCGAGGGCCTGAATAGAAAGATGAGTAATAAAAAGTATAATAAAACAAAAAGTGTAATAAAAGTATCAATAACAATACATTTGTAGCCTTACAGAGCATTTGTTTTTAAAGGGGGTCAATTACCCCCATTGAAAACTGGGAAGAGTTCAAAGAAGTAGGCAAATAATTAAAAAACAATAAAAAAAAAGAAAAATGAAGACCAACTAAAAAGTTGCTTAGCATCAGCCATTCTATAACAAACTAAAAGTTAACTAAAAGGTGAACCATCCTTTTAAAACAATAGGAATAAAGTTTGTTCACTATTTGTACTATTCATTAAGATAAGGTGGAACAATGGCATTTACTGCCACTTTACCTCCTCCAACTGCTGATCTTTGTAGTCCTAATGTTCTGATGCTAAGAAAGCCATCTTGGATTGAAAGTGTTCAGTTCATTTTCTAAAATGCATTGAAGGAATTACAGTTTGGGAAAGTGGTTGTATGCCATCTTGTTTTTTTCTGTGTCTGATTTAGTTATGTGTGCTTTCCTGGTCTCTGCAGCTATTTAACAGGCTGGTTCTATCCTACCTCATCTCAGATGTGTTCCAGTATGTAAACATGTGTGTCTATTTTCAGCACCATGCTGTGCTTTGATGTGGCAGGGCTGCATGATGTGCAGTAAGACTGAGAACCATCACCCATCAAAATCCTTACTCCCTGATGCAAATCACATGAGTGGAGAAACAGAAATTTACAGAGTGCTCTGTAAAAATTACAGTGTAGTAATAAATTGGCCCCAAAAGCCTTCAGCTAGGTTAGCCACACAGTATAAACCAGTAACTATGAATTCCTACGCAACATATAGGTGAGGCATCATTTGTTTAATAGGCACAGTTATGTTATCTTCTACAGCCAAGTGATTTTGTTTGTGGTACAGAATGCTCTCCTATGGTAGTAAATTAAAAACAATCTGAAACACAAAGGCAATACTTAAATACGACTGGTAGGAGGGAAAGTAGCCAAAAGTACATGCAATAACATGGCTAATAAACCCCTGGACACGGGTTATAACACCACCGCTTTCCCTTGCCAAGTGAGAGAAAGGAGAAAGCTATACTCTTAAGTTTATGTTTATCCCAAATATTTCCCTCCCAGTGAAGGCTGAAATCATTTCGTGCCAGACTCTAATAGACAAACTGTGTAAAGCTCCTTTCAAACCTATTCTGCCGCTAAATTTAATCTGAAGATTATATTATTTTCTCTTTTTCTGCTGTGATATTTGGCCAAATATTTTTATGACCCTCCTGGCAACCGAGCTGAACAATATGTACTGTAGAGGCAGGCTCCGTTACTGGCACGGCATGCAGCCGGGACAGAAAGCCTCTATCAATTCCAAGAGACTTTGTCTTCATTAGAGTAAAAGAAATTGCCAAGGGGGAGGAGTAGAGTAGGCGCTTGCACCTTGTTTAGTAACCAGTCATAAAGCTGGTGAAAAAGAACCTATCAACAACATTTTATCTCTGTAAATAAGAGATCTAAATGCAAAAACCAGGCCAAGCATTAAAGATCATTATAGCAAGTTTTTAATCAAGGGCTATTAAAGTTTTAGATCAGCATGAAGGCAAACCAAATGCTGGTTTATAATTGTAATAGAAATATACTATCAATTCACCAACACTTTCCAGGTGGCTATAAGCCCAAAGGATAAAACGGAAAACGGTTTTGGTACATTGTTTATACAACTGGCCTTGTTACATGACAATCAACAACCGGAAAATACTTTTAATTAGTATGGAACAGATGACTCAGATAAGCCATATGGTAAATCAAGCTATCTCTAGAATGTATTGCGTAAATTTAAGGGTAAAATATTATTTTTTTTAAGAATGGTGTGTAGGCAGTCATCCTGGTTTATTATACAGGACCATGTGCTTCCAGATACAGACAGCACAATGCAAGTTCATTCAGGAGCTTTTGCCTCACCTATCTCCCAACCATGTAGGACGTTCCATCAGTACGCACTATAATCAGTTTTATCAGGAGATGATTGATCGGCCTGTATATTTTAGGAGTTCAAGTGGAGGACATTCATACAAACCAGGGGTGGAACAGGGTGCCCTGAAAGAATATAACATAGGACTTAGGGCTACAGGCAGTGGTATAACTAGATGTTGCTGGGCCCCACAGCAAATTATTTTTCAGGCCCCCAAAATGTCTAGAGGTTGACCTGTTTTAGCAATATTTATTGAAATTGTATTTTAATTATGGCCTCATGGAGGCCCTATACATTCTGGCCCCCCCTGCAGCTGAAGGGTCTGCTTCCTCTGTAGTTACGCCCCTGGCTGCAGGACAGCAATATCAACAATTACTGTGTCCATGTTTGGTGTCAACAATAGAAATGCTGGAAATCTGACATTTAAAATAAGATGTACATATTTTTTCTTTCACTATGCTAGTAAATGGCATTTTCTTTAAGAAGAAAGTTTGTGCTTTCAATTTACTTACAGCCTCCAATTGCCTTTTTTTCTGGACAAGCAGCTGCAGCATTAGATTTACATTGGCCAAATCCAGATTATCTTGGTCTGCCCCTAGTAAATCGTGGAATATCTGCCACCTGTGCCCATTCTGAGAAAGAGGGGAAAATAAATTATTATAAAAGCCTTCTATTAAGAAACAAGATGCATAAACAAGATGTGTTTTTGACATATATTCTGTGTCTAACTAGTAGTTTAGCGCACAGATTACATATAATGTAAGGGTCATTCCACACAAGCAGATTCGGGGGGGGGGGGTTAGTCGCTGCAGCGACAAATCGCCTATTCTCCAGGGAAACAATCTCCCCGAACTGCCTTCCCCCGCCATCTGTTGGCAAAAATGAAAACCGCCTGCGGCAATTTACATGCGGCGCATCGTTTTCCGAAGTCGCCCGAGTTTCCTCGTGAGGCAAATTCGGGCAATGTCTGAATGGACAGTTGTATCAAATCACATTCAACTGATAACTACTGATCTACTCATATTGTAATCTACACAATTTTGTGCAAAGTTGACATTTAGCTCCTTAGCATCCAGTGTGAAAGTCTGATTAATCTAATAAGGAAATTACTGAAAATGATGTGTTTATATTCTGGTTGCTAAGTGAGGGAGGCCTACTGTAGTGGTGTTTTTTGTGCCAGCTCCCTGGACAAGTCATTAAGACTCTCTGTGGTACAGGAAATGGGCAAACACCATATGCAGGTGACAACCAATGCCAGTAGCCTATGCCTTCACTAGATTTTGGCACCTGGTGCTTAAAATAGAAGTATGTTTAAATATTTTCTCTCATTAGCTTTAGGTTGTATAAATTTCTCAAGTGTAACCATCAACAGCAACCAATCAGGTCTTTGCTTTAATTTTCTGATTCGAATTAGAATGTCCAAAACTAATTGCTGATAAACTGCAACTTCACTTAGGAAATTTAGCACCTATGTACATAATGTAGCCCCAGTATGCTGGCAATGGGCCTGTTACAAAATAAACTGTAAAATCAGAATGATAATAGAGAAAGGAATGCATGCATTGTTGCCTTATAATTTATTCAGAGACATATTCTGGATGTATTCGGACACTGCTGAGTGGCCAATGTGAGTGGATGCTTGGCTCATGCTTCTTTTAACTTCCTGGCAAGATTTAAAGCATTCCATTATGGTTCTCTACTCTTTTTTTATATATGTGAGGAATTTGGCTACTCTCTATTTTACTGGCATTAGATACAAAAAGAAAACGGGCTTGTGTGTGTTTTCTTGGCTTGTGATTTTTGGTTAAAGTCCAATACTTGCTGCTGCATTTCCTAGATTATAGATTTAAAAAAGCAGTTATGTTTTAAATGTACTTTTGCTTTGTAAAAGAAAAAAAATAAAGGACAATTCTACCTAAAATAATAGAAAAAATACATTTTGCATAATAAAAGAAAATGTAGATCTTTCCAGTATACATTAGTGTGAGATACATTTATATAATCACTTGGGTGCCTAACTTTTGGCACCCCCAATTAAATATGCTTTTCCTTCTCCTTTAACCAAGCCTGTGATTTTTGTATACAGCTCTCACCGATGGATCCAGCTTCAGACGCTTATCATCAAATCTTTGCTTCTGTTTGAGGATTAACTCATTTACTGAAAGGAAAAAATACAATCAGAAAGCAATTTAATGAATTATAAGAACATACAGTATCACTGAACACAAATAGAGAAGTTTTAAAGGCTCATGACACATAGGGACATGTGAGGAAGCTTTAGGATTTTTTGCAATTCTGTGGTGGAGGGGGGACAAGAAACTGGAGAAACTGTAGAACTGGTAAAGAGCAGCTGCAGAGAACCGTAACTTTTTAAAACTTAGATCAATTAGAATTTTTTTTAAAAGCACTTGATGTTCAAATTCAGACATGTTTAAAGATGGACATCCCATATTTAGCAGACTGTGACACATAGTTAGACAAACTGGCAAATACCCTTGAAACATTCGGAAACTACTCCGGCCTAAAGGTAAACCTCTCCAAATACAGCCTATTTCCAGTGGATACTCAAGCGGACACCCTCATCTCCAATAGGCATGCACTGGCCGTAGTATCAGAATTCAAATATCTGGGAGTGGTGATATCATTAGAGACCTCATCCTACTAGGGATGGTAGAAGCCAAGTTCAAACAATGGGCAAGCATACCCCTTAACCCACAGGGTCGAATCAGCCTGATCAAGATGACCATATTATCAAATCCTTTACATGCTCACCCATAACCATCCACTTAACCTTTTTTCGGAAACTGGACAAACTAATGGGGCCTTTTATCTGGGGCTCAGGCAGACCTAGATGAAGATTTGACATCCTGAAGAGATCTGCAGCCTACGGTGGGGCGGCCCTACCAGACTTTGAACTCTATACCCTGGCCATGCGGCTGGCACACATAAAACCCTGGATCATCACTGGCCCATCAACCACCATTCTAGTGGCAACACGTGAACCCGAGACACCGATCCTGCAAACGCTACAGAGATCACTGACAAGCAGAGCCACTAGACCAGAACACCATAATCCACTTGGGACGGAAAACATGGCTGTGCTCCCAAAAAAATTTGCACATTCCAGGCAAAACATCCATACACCCACATTTGGGAAAACCTGCCACTCCGAGAGTTCATACACATTAAAGCAACAACACCATGGTCTAGCAAGGGCATAAAACTAGTAAGAGACATATTCAAAGACAACGTCCTCAAACCATTTGAAACACTCAAACAAGAGTTTGAGATCACATAAAGCGTACTACACGCCAACGCATCTACAGAGAATGAACCCCCAACATTCCCCCACCTGTACCAGATGCAAAGCAGCTCCAGGCTCCTTTATATACACATGATGTGAGAATGCACCAGCCTGCACCACTACTGACAAGAAGTCTTCAGAACAATCTCAGAGGCGGCAGCAATACACCTACAACCCTCTCCAGAACTGGCCATACTAAGCACATGCAAAGTCTCGCAATATAACAAATGCCAACTTATAAACATACGTCAGTGCCTGTTCCAAGCCCGTAGATGCATAACCATGCTTTGGAAAAAGGCAGACCCCCAAGCCACCAATTCTGGCTGGAACAAAAGAAAATATATAATCAACCAAATGCAATCCCTGAACACGAAGAGATCAACTTCAGAAATGTTTGAGGCAGTTTGGGGCAACTGGCCTTCCCCCTAAGGTTACCAGGCACAAACTGGCCCCAAACTTATGAAGGCCCCCATAATGCCACCATGCAACGAAACAAGAAGCATAATCCCGTATTTAGTTGGTTGAAACTTTATTTAATGTATTGTTCACAACATTTTGCAGCTTGACATGCATTAAGTCTTGACCTCTTTATGTGTGAAGGATATAGTAAAGAATGATCGTGAATGCATATGTATGTCATGATTAGACACACAATAAAGATTATGATGTTGAAAAAAAAAGATAAACATCCCCTTTAATTCCATTGGTTTCTTTTACTATTCCTGAATAAGTGTGTTAATCAACAGGAATAAGCAATGTGAAGCTGAGTGATCAATTTATACCCGGATTTTACAAAGGATTATGTTTACCACTTGCTAAAAAAGGTTTGAGCACAAATAAATGCATTCACGAATTGATTCCATTATATTCTGCCTGTTTTACTCAGTTGCACTTTCTTGCATTTGATGAGCGTTCAGCTAGCAATAGAACAAATGGTTGTGTTTGGCAATACATGTTTTTTCTCCCGCACTAAGCATGCGTTTAAAAGAAAAAAATTGTGCGTGCAAGAGCCTTAAAAAGCCTTCCCTAGCAGGGGAAGACATTTATGAAAATTACAATGAATTAAGAGCACACACACCACACTCACCTAAAAAGTTAGGATAGAGATGATCTATATTGTCTACCACATAGTTACACTTTGGACAGCGGTTATTGTCCTCCAGGCTTTGATGGATACACTTATAGCTGTGTAAAAGAAAACATTTGTTTTAAAAAAAATATTGAGGAGAAAAGATATTACGAATGATATAATGAAAATAAGTTATCTGAAGGTGATGTGCCTGAAAAGCAACGAGATAATTACTCCATTTGATCTGAACACCGTTATATCACTAAAAAAAAAATACCAACAATCACTAGCACATATAGTCTGCTGCCTATCAGACCTTTTTAACCACTCACTTTGTACAAGACCATTACTTCTGATAATTACCACTACACAATTACACAGTACCCTGAAACAGGTGCATATAGGGTCATATACCCTGGTGCTGTGCAGTCCAGATTTTGTGTGGTATTCTGTAAAGCAAACATTGTACAGGAATCATAACATTAAATGCTGTTCTATTATATTATATTAATATATTAATTTCATAGGTGCTAAGAAATCCTAATGTACTGTTAGAGAAAAACACCCTAGTTGGCAGACACACATTATGTTTCAGGTAACTTCAGGGCTGCACAATTTAAACCATCAAAATGTTTGGGCTGCCTCTATTACTAGTTGAACAGTATTTGATGGAACACCCCCAGAAAATATTACATTTGGTATGTCTCAAAATGATTGCTGGGTACAAGACCTATTGCTTCTATGCAGACGCTGCCATAATTAAATTACATCTGATTGGAAGGAGGTGGTGCAGGTACAGAATTGCCATACAGAGTAGCCTTTAGTTGTTAATTTAATAATTAATCATCAGTTCTAAAGTGGCACATTCATTCCTTATGCATGGAGTATTATCTACTTATGTATTATGGCTGCACTGATTATAAAGTCTGTGTTGAGTGAACTGGTTTTTGCATTATCTCCCTTTTCGTTTAACAATGAAAGTTGTTTGGAAGGGTAGAGAAGAATAAGCAAAAACAAATGAGAGGCCTTCAGAGCATATTGGCAAAGTAACTTATTGGCAGGAAGGTTAAAACTACATTGCTCCACAACACAAGGAGGCCCCTTCAGCAACAAAGGGCTTAAAATGATCCCCCTCTGTATTATAATAGAAGATGGATTTATTCCAGGGTTATTCAACGTCAGGGAGGCAGCTGCGATTAGTTTTAAAAGGGGTTTTGGGGGGGGGGGGTCTGACACCTGGATGCGATTTGAAAACATTTGCTTTATTTTTTCCTTAATAAAAACAGCCACGAGGATCGATTGTGATGGTTAGCACAGAAGCTTTATTTCTGCAAGGGCATCTCACTTTAAAGCTGCAAAACTGCAATGGCACAAATGCAGCAAATAAGTAAAATTATTACCCAATGCTTTCAAATATATGCAGCAGTGATTTGAAATACATTACGTACATTATGCGCATCATGTTTTTTACAGAATTCTGAAGACAGCCTTTAATCTGGATTTGTAATCAGTCTGACTTTGCTGGATGCCATGAAAAATGGAGTGGAATCAGAATACCGTAGCTGTCAGATTTAACTGGATTAGATTGAAGTTATTAATTGTGCTTTTTTCACTTGTGCTGGGTCAAATTTACCCAAGAAAAGATCCTGGATTTGGTTCACTGAAGAGTTTTTATAACCTGTACAATTCTTCCAGCTTATTAAAATGAAGTGTCTGCCATTCTTAGGAGAAGCTAAGCAATAAAAATTTCAGAAATGCTGGTTAAAAACCATTTAGTGCTAACAATAAGAATGCCTTTGTTCAACATTTAGGGGGAAACATTCCTCTTATAAAAAGATTGTTAATGGATTTCAAACCTTGCAAATAAATGAGTTATAGAAGCCTATAAACCAGGTTCAGTCTTGGCTGCATATTTAATTTGGGCCTTAACGGTTTTCATACTTTTTTGTGATGTCACACGCATGTGCATAATGAGCAAGCAGGGAGACCCAGTTATTATATGCATATGTGTAACCAAACTTGGATGTCCACTTCAAAAATAGTACTGTTTCCTCCAACCAGAATGCAGGCTGTTAAAGCAAACACCTTCAATTGGAGAAACAATCTTCATATGATATGTGGCCTAAAAGGCTACAAACGCATGGGCATTTTTGAATGTTTTTGCTTGCTAATGATATGTATACATAGCTTCAAACATGCTTCAACCAAAGGGAATCAAAAAGAAATTCATGTTATCAATATTCTTCATGATGAGCAGTACTTCTAGCTTACAGGGGAATGATTGCGAAAATGAAAATTTATCATAAGATTCAGCATTCTGAACTTTATCTTCACTATTCCTCTCTCAGTATCTGTTTATCTTCATTCTCTCTTCATGCAGCATTGGGAGTCAGATTTTCATTGACAGTTAGATCCAATATATCTTATAGGGGGGCTCCTTTTGCCTAGAAGATGTATTAGAGCTCACTCACTATTAAAATCACCAGACATCATGTCTTCTACAAGCAGGATTTTGGCAAAAGGCAGTTATTTTGTTAGATTTTATTTTTACTGGAATCAGTTATTTGAGTGAGCTCTAATTTATCTGCTAGGAAAGGAAGCCCCCCCCCATAAGATATATTGGATCAATGACTCCCATCTGACACAAGAAGACAGAATGAAGAGATACAGATGCTGAGAGAGGGATAGTGAAGATAAACTTGATTATTTCAGAAACCATGCAGAATATTTAATTTGGTTGTATCTAGAAAGTTTCTTATTCCAGTATGATGAAACTTATATTAAATTCTCATTTTCGTGATAGTACCCCTTTAAGCTACACCGACTTTGTTGTTGAGGAGGCTAGCCCAATGGCATACACGGGTCCAAGTTCTGAAATTCTTACCAAGACCCACAACTTGCATTTTTACACAATACAAAATGCAACTGCCTTATTCAGAACAATACCTTCTCCCACCTGGCCACTATGGAATTGGAAGTCCTGTTGCACCAAATAGAAAGTGACATCATCAGAAGTCGGGGTAAGAAAGCGTTAAAAAATGTAATAAAAGTGTAAAAAGGTGCTTGCCACAAACCTACAGCAGGTACATGACCTGATGCAGGATTTTATGCAATGGCTGTCATAAGGAAGTTTAAATACAGCAAACAGACTGTTTTTTTCAATACCGGACATCTACTGTGATCTATGAATTAAAGTAGTCCAGTGTAAGGATACCAAGACCATAATTGCACACTTAAAATGTGAAACTGTAAAGTTTATGTCATTTTTATATCTGTTGATCGGAGTTCAAGTAAGGACAGAGAACATTTATATGAAAGGCAGCAAAGTATCCATGAGAAAATATGAACAAAAAAAGGAATTCTGTATTTTCCAATTAACATAACCAAGGAGGCAAGCAGTGAGAGTATTGAAACATAAAAAGAAAAAAAAATGCATTGTCCAAACAAAATGTAATTATTTTTTGGCTCAAACTAGGCCAAATAGTTTGTAATGACATCAGTTATTGACTTATGCAGATTATTCTAGAAATAAAGCCAAAAGAAACAGAAAAGAAAAACAATGGTTAAAACGGGAAAACATACATTTTTAAAGCAGCTGCAAAATATAAAGAAGCAATGGTCTCTAGTGAACTGTAACTCTCATGGATTTCAAGGTTCATACTAACCAATAACCAGTACAGTCAAGGAAATACTTAGGTAATGTATTTGACAGCATGAGATTTGTAACAAATTGTTTAGAATGTAAAGGGTAACTAAACACTGAACAGATTTTTTTTGGTATAAAATGCAACTAGTTATAGCTAAAGTATGGACAATAAATTCAACCAGCTCCTATCTACATGGGATGTACTAGCAGAAAATGGACTCAAAAGAGTGAGGATCTCTGCTCAGCTTACATTTTAACACACTTAACAAGGGTAGATTCAATTGCAAATAATACTAAGCAGGCTTGCTAAAAAAAAATGTAGGCATCATAAATTGTTTTTTGCAAAGTACCGTACAGTAGTATTAGAGAAGGAAGCCTCTGTAAAATTGAAATACAAGGTCTCATTTATAAACACTGGAAAAATGTGCACCTAACCCATAACAGCCGATCAGGCAGGGGCAGGTTGAACACTGAAAGCAATAATCTGATTGGTTGTCCTGGGTTACCACCCATGTGCAAATTTGCGAAGTGTTTATAAATATCCACCACTGTCTTCCTTCCTTTCCATTTTACACCTGCATTAAGGTATGGTACTCTGTATAATGGAATAAAAATGGATCAATCTTTGAGGGTGGGCGTAATCACAGGCAAACACTATTTATGATGCTGTGTAAAAAGTGGAGTGACACATTACTGGTGATGTTGCCCAGATCAATCAATCAGCAATTAGACATCAACAGTTAGAAAACAAAAGCAAAGATCTGAGGGTATAAGATTGTTGGATTTTTACCAAATAACAGCCTTCAGAATTCATAAAAGTAAGCTTTTTCAGCTATTGCAGACAGCATATGTAAACACTTAGCTTGACTTCTGGGGTAGGTTTTCCACAGTATAGCCCAGCAGCAATTAGTCCCCAGTGACCAACTAACTGGAGACAATTTTAGGGTAGCCTTCCTGTACCGCACAATTACAACTGTTGAGGTACTTTAAAAAAAAAATCTGTCAGGTAGTGCCTGAAGACTAAGCCAGAAACAAGCTACAGTAAGGACATCTTAGTTAAACGTTTAGTGAACTGAGATCACATGAATGCAAACAACCAGCTGCAAAGCATTTAGTACTACAACATAGAAATGACATTATAAATTATGTTTGATGGAAACCAAGGTCATATTTTAGTTTGATGTAGACAGTAGCATTCTAAAGGTGGCCCTACACGGGCAGAATTTATTGTGTGAAAATATATATATATATATATATATATTTTAGGACAATCCAATAAAATAGTCTACTTATTGTTGGGGTGCAGACAGATGTAAAAATTTCCAATGTAAATGATGAAATTCATAAGTGTCTGGGACTAGTGAAGGGCAAATCTGAGTTGTTTCGACAAAAAAACCCCGAAATGCATTTAAGTCTATGGGGGAACAAATTATTCACCCATTGTAGTCTATGGGTGCCATTTCCGCAGTGAAACTTGGCTAAAAATTTTCACTAGATGGGACAATCAGATTTACCTCTGTTATACCAAAAGAGAAAGCAAACAGTAACTTACCAGAAACTGTGTCCACATTTAGTCATGTATGCTTCCTCAATCATTTCAAAGCATATTGGGCTGAAATGCACAGAAAATAAAAAGATTGTCACAAATCATAAAACAGAAAAATCCGTATAACTATAATGTTAATAATCATCACATTGTCACTTCAAATTTCCCCATTGAACTGCATTGCTAAGAAACACAGGTTATATAATATGGATGCAACAAATCCATAATTTTAGGATCTGGCTAAATGCTGACTCCTTCATGAAAGATTAATACTGAGGCGAATCGTAAACGAATATGCATACTCAAATGAAAAAAAAAAAATTGGAAAAAATGAAACTTCTGCATTCAGTTGTCCAAAGCTTTAGCATCAGGTGACTTTAAGGGTTTAAGGATTTGGTTCAGCTTCACACTGCAACAATTGATTGATTTGACAAAATCCCAAATCTAAATCTTGCATTTGCATTATCATTTTTACTATTAAAGGAACATTTTAAGCAGAAATCAACAATCAACTGTTTTGCTTTAGAAATACAATCTTGTGACAAAAGTTATTTTTTTTTTATTATTATTCTTTGCTGCTACAATCCCCTTCTATGAGTTTTAAAGTGTGTGAGCCCTTACCTTCAAAAGTGCTAGGGTAAGGCTCTGAAGTAACATAGCACACGGTTCCATTATAACAGGAATTTTGGATTTCATGGGGGGGTACCAAATTTTCCTAGCCAACAGTATATATGTACAACATTCCTAACCAGGGTGCAGGATACCTTTTGTGAGCTATCTGGATAATGGGTTTCCACAGATTTAGTTGCACATTAGACAATTCCAAATATCATTCTGAAAGAATATACTAATCATTTGAAGAAACCTCTTGAATAAAAACTTGCATAATCTGGCAAAACTGCCATTTGTTGTTTGTGAGGATTCTTTCTTCTAAGGATGAAACTGCAAAGCTGAACACCAATGAATGTGATTAATGGGAAATGCACGTTATAATGTGAAGTGAGAAAAAGTAAAGAGACGGAAACAAAATAATGGGTAGCCTATGAAATGAGCCAAGTTAAGAGTATGATGAGACCTAAGTTAATACAGAACACACATTCTATATTGGCTTAAGAGATATGATATTTTACAAGAGAAAACACATATGGCTAGTGGTTAAAGCAGATTGCGCAACTGAATTTAGTGTTTTAAACATCAGTTCCCAAAAGGAAACTTTTACAACAGTAATAATTATATGAATACTGGAGCTATAACAATAAACCCAAAGACTTGAATACTTTGGAGGAAGTCAACTGCATCAAAATAGATAACTATTTAACCCTTCTTCTTTTAACAAGTCTGAGTAACATTTGAATATATTTTATAGGGCGGCCCACGTGCGGGAAGCTGCCCTCCAAATTATTTTATTTTAATGGCCTACTGTCTGCTTGTAGGTTCCACAGATTTATTAACATTGCGATATAATTTTAATTCTATTTGGCCCAAGCTGCTTCAGTACAATCGGGGGAAAGTTGGAAACGCTTCATCGGAAACGTTAATACAACAGGGTACAGAGCGCATAGCTGCATTGGGGTGTGAAGAAGCTGTATTATGAAATGTGCATTGGGGTTGTGGCCATGGGAATTAAGGTGAGGACTTTTCCAACAACACTAAGGGGCAGATTCATTAAGGGTCGAATTTCGAAGTTAAAAATACTTCGAAATTCGACCCTCGAATTGAAATCCTTCGACTTCGAATATCGAAGTCGAAGGATTTAGCGCTAATCCTGCGATCGATCGATCGAAGGATTTTTCGTTCGATCGAACGATTAAATCCTTCGAATCGAACGATTTTAATCCAACGATCGAAGGAAAATCCTTCGATCAAAAAAAGGTTAGCAAACCTATGGGGACCTTCCCCATATGGCTAACATTGACTTCGGTAGGTTTTATCTGCCGAAGTAGGGGGTCGAAGTTTTTTTTAAAGGGAAAGTACTTCGACTATCGAATGGTCGAATAGTCGAACGATTTTTACTTCGATTCGTTCGATTTCGTTCGAATTCGAACGAATTTAACCAATTCGATGGTCGAAGTACCCAAAAAATACTTCGAAATTCGAATTTTTTTCATTCGAATCCTTCACTCGAAGTTAGTGAATCTGCCCCTAAGCCTTGGGTCTTTCATTGGTTATGGATATAAATTATAAAATGCTTTGTGCTCCTTGAGGTTTTTGTATAATGCTCAATATGATATAGAATTGTTATTATCAGTCTTTGGATTTCTAATGTGAGGGATTTTTTTTTTTAATTGCCCACAGACAGTACACTAAGTTTACTTAGTGTGATTGTAATGCACATCACCATAGATTTGTCCAAAATGTATTTATTTTAAATCATTTGCCAAATAAAGTGTGTCTTTTAATACTTTATGAGACTCCTGAGTCTTTATGAGACAGTGAGACTCCTCTATGGGTTTTTTCCCATTTCTTTAAAGGGTTTCTTCTCTTGCATACAAGAATTAATTTTCCCCGTGAACAACAAAAGGACTTGTGTAACAATGTGCTCTGAACTGACAAAGCAGTGCCAAAGGACATGGTTGGTAGAAACCAGACCGCATTTCACCAGAACCACCTGTTAACTACTACAAAGCATGGCGGTGGAAATGGAACGGCTTGGTGCTGCTTTGATGCATCAAGGGCCTCAGCAGCTCACCATCGTAGAAACCTTTATGAATTCTACATGGTTATCTTAAGAATTTTTTTTTTTATTCACATGCCAAACATCGAGACTCAAAAAGCATTTTTATTTAGTATCATCAATAGACATTAACCACCATCCCAATGAGCCATTATCCAAAGACAACTCCCTTTACCACCACCTGCCTCCCTCAAAAGAGTAAGCATATAATGTATGAATATTTATTAAACAGTACTTTTACAGAGTTTAAATACAAAAATGCATCCAAATCTATTAATGAGATATAGAATTTTACTAAATTTCAGCACATTCAAACTTCTACTTCTTTAGTCAGAAGGGATTGATGTATGCTTCATTTCCATTAGACAAGATATAGTTGGATAAACTTAGTTTTGTCTGAGTGGGACAGACATGTTTATCCAATAAACCCTTGTGTTCTTCAGCCCAACATTTCATTTATTGCTTAAGGACACATATGAAGAGGCTTAGTTAGCAAATACTTTGCCTACCACAGTAAAACTTTAATAACTTTTTGGGGCAGGGGATAAACTTCCTAAAAGCTTCCTAAGAATGCTGACTTTACTTATACTTGTATTACAGCCTAATAGAGGATAGTATCGCTTCATCATCCAGCAGTGCATTAATCTCATTATCCAGTACAATATGGAGGGGGGGGTCACAAAACTGTACAAATTATTCCCTTAATACAAAGGGCATATTCTTTACCTGTATAAATTGTGAACGGACTATAGAATAATTGGCAAATGATATCAAACATGGCACTACATTTCTGGTGCAAAGTAGGTTCGCTGATTTATCAGCCAAACTCTGGCAGCCTAGGATCGGTGCAATCTTCATACCACTATGAAGCATTTATATATCATATAGTGACCGGAATATTAATAACATCATCCACAGTGTATTTGTGGACACAAAACAGTTTAATGAATACAAAAACAATGTAAATCATATGCCATGGACATTCCAGTCATCAGATCCTAATTGAATTGAACATTTATGCAAGACTCTGGCGTAAAGCCAGAGAAAGTGTTTTTCCGCACTATAAAAATAAATATATTTAAGGGAAACGGCAATTTACAGGAATTTATCATGGGAGAATAGAGCTGCATCCCCAACAGAGTTTCAAACACTTTTCAGAATCTATGCCAAAATGCAATAAAGCTGTTCTGGGAAGACAGATTAATATTAAGAAATATTAGGTTTATTTTTCCTGTACCTGTATTTCTCCTAGTAGGATGAGCGTATTGGATTCTATTGATGTTCAGATCTTGAGGTTTCTATAATCATATGGGCTGTGGGACCACTGCTATTTTTCCCTCATGGTTACCTTAAAGGAGAATTCAACCCTAAAGTTAAAAAAAACCCTACCCCCGTACCATTCGTAGACCCCCCCCCGTCCTCCCTACCCAGTGTTACCCTGGGCAAATGCCCTTAACGTTATACTTAGCCCTCGGTGCAGATTCAGGCATCAGAGTTTACAGGCCGATCTCATTACGAAGATTACCGAAGCAGCTGAAGATGGCCTTCAGCTGCTTCGGTAATCTTCGTAATGAGATTGGCGATTCGGCAAATTTCATAAGTTTCGGCACACGTGCAGTTGTCGGAAAACAGAAAATTGCGCCAAACGCGGATGCACCACCACACTGGTCTCATTCCGAAGATTTCAGAAGAGAAGATGGCGCTTGTGAACTTTGATGCCTGAATCAGCACCGAGGCAAATAAACTTTATGATTGAAATCTCCTTTAAATTAGGTCTGCTGACATGTTATACCAGGCTGCTTCCTTTGGACAAAACTGCACCTTTTATGTCAAATCTGACAAATACTCTCCCAAAAACAAAAGCATCTGGTGTGATCTGACCATTCTGCTGAACATTACACAAAACTACAGTGTTCGTACATGAGAAGAAAGAATGGGAAACCTTTAAGTATTGCACTTTAGCATGAGCTATTTTTGACTGGTATGGGAGTAAATACTCGCCACTTTCAAGAATACCAAGAGATTTATAAATGCAACTGCAGCAGAAGTGTCAAAGTATGGAGATGACACCGTGAACAACACATCAGTATCATGGAGCATATAGGGGAAAGACACGCAGAGCTACTAGTAGCAGCTACTTGTCACAGCTACAAAATAGAGAATATTGATAATTGGCACTGCTAAGACACTACTTGTGTTTTAGCTAGGGGTGGACCGAATCCACTATTTTGGATTCGGCCGAACTCCCAACTCCTTCGCGAAAGATTTGGCCGAGCCCTTTGCGAAAGATTATGCAAATTAGGGGTGGGAAGGGGAAAACATTTCTTACTTCCTTGTTTTGTGATAAAAAGTCACCTGATTTCCCTCCCCGCCCCAAAATTGCATATGCCAATTAGGTTTCAGATTTGGTTTCGGCCGGGCAGAAGGATGTGTCGAATCCTGAACCAAATCCTGGATTCGGTGCATTCCTAGCTTTAGCAGAGGCAATGCTCAGCGCTGTCTATGGCAGGGTATCTTGTAGCTACAAGCAGCTGCGGAACTACTAGTAGCAGCTACAAATTGCCAAAAAAAATACCTTGCCATAGACAATAGTGAGAATTGTCTCTGCTAAAGCACATTATCTTAGCAAAGACAATTATAACTATTATCTATTTTGTATCTGTGACAAGTAGCTGCTACTAGTAGGTCTGTGAGTCTTCATCCTTACATTTAATGATAAACGAATTGGGTCCTAATTGTAGCTGCAATACAATATCAGTATCTGCACCAGATGGTCTGCCAGAAATGTGTTGAAGCTGTAAAACTGCCACAAACGCAGATGCTCATTGTGTATCTAGTGATAGCATAAGGTACACCAGCCTGCTCAGACTGCATGCTGTAAGAATTTGCCATGAAGCCACTGGCGGGCATCTTGAATGTAGACAGGAGTTTCTCTACAAAAAATAAATATACTGGCAGTGGACAAATGTCTGGTGTGACATGGAACCAACAAAGAAGCAAATAAGTGCGGAGGAAAAGTGTATCACCATATACTAATGCAGTAATTTGTCAAGCTATGGAAATTCCTTCCGCTGTATTTTTAGTGCAACAACTACATGCAAGAAAATAGTTCCCTGGTTTAATGTGTACAGCTTGAAAGATGTTGTGTGACCTATAAAAGGTATTTTGGAGCTTGCTCCTGCTTAAGATCTGTCCTTCACAAAGTTTCTGGTACTGTTGGATGTCATTAGACACCTGGGCAAGAGTGTGCATGTGAGGATCTGGGCCAAACTGAATGGCGCCTCCTATTATCTTCATCACTTTCTCTGTGGACTGTGTTTATAATTTTCTGTTAAAGGGGCTGTTAACCTTCCAACACATTTTTCAATTCAGTTGGTTTCAGATCGTTTACAAGAAATAAAGATTTTTTCCAATTATTTCTATTCTTGACCATTTCTCTAATATTGAAGAGTAAAGTTCTAAAGCAGTTCTGGGAAGGGGGGGGTCGCCGACTCCGTAACTGTACTAAATTGATACATTTCGTTGATAAATTTCTTATCTTTGTCCCTGTTGCACAGAATCCCCAGTTTCATTAAAGACAGCTGTTCGAATTGATACAATAGTTGCTAATATGCCACAGATGCTGCTGAGAAATGTATCAAATAAATGTTGCAAAATTGTTGCCCTTGAATTACTGAACTGAGAGACTCAGACAGGAACATTACACTTAAATATAGATTTTAAAACAGTAAAAAAATAAAGAATGGAAAGCAAGTGAAAAAAAACAAGTATTTTTCTGGTGAACCATCTGAAAACAACTCAAATGAAAAAAAAGTGTTTGGAAGGTGAAAAACCCCTTTAATGCAAAGGCTCCTGCTGACTAATTTAACCTAAAAAGATTATTCTGCCTTTCTATTCTCTAAGACTTTTGAAACAATGTTGCAGGCCAGTCAGTAACAGACCTGTGTACCAAAGACTTTCTGCCACATTGTTTCAAGAGAAAGAAACCGGCAGCTGCAAAAAAAAGGGACTGATATTTCAGTGTTGACAGTTTAAAGTTAATGTATAGCTGAAAGAAGCTGCTGAGAATGGTGTGGCTGTGTAATTACTCTGCAAATGCTGCCTGAATTAGGCTAAAAGTAAATATTATTTTCATCCGTTCAGTAATGACGTTGTTAAAGCGCTGAACGGAAGTTACCGCTACAACTCTAACACCTGAAGCCTGCCAAGGAATGCTGGGAGTTGTAGTATAGAAACAGCAGGCGAGATAGTTCAAGCATACGTAACCGTGAAACAGAAGCTAAAAGGAGTCGTGGACAGGTTCTCACCACACGAAATCGTTACTCTTGTCCTCGTAGGAGTTAATGAGGCCATTAGACAGAGGTGTAGGCAAAGGCCTCTTCCTACCAGCTGAGCTCCCCGGCCTTCCCACTAACGCGGATCCACTGCCTCCAGTTCCGAGTCGGCTGAGAGCGGAGCCACTGACTAGTCCAGGCCGCAATGTACCCGCTGAAGAAGAAGAAGACGGGGCTGATGACGAAGAGGGGCCCGTTCCACCTCCGGGCCCGGGGAGTTGCTGAGATTGCCGACTTGAGGACATGGTCCTCCGCCTCAGTGACACAAACGCGACTCCCGGCCTAGGCCCAGCACATGCTCCGCTACACACAAAACAAAACAATAAAGTATATCCAACACAGTCCAACCCGGTCCGACACCGGAAGGTTCCCGTGAGTGACGGGGTGCCTGAGCAGTAGCCACGCCTACATTGCGCGATGACCCTAATCGAGTGACGGCAACAAAAGAGGGACAAATTCCTTAGAGCCACTTGAGGATTCTGGAACGCAATTTAGAATCCGAGAGCGGCGCCAGACATATAGGTCATGGGACAGTGAAAGGGCTTGTAAGCGTAGTATAGACAAGAACATTGCCTCAGCGCACAGCTATGTATCGAGGCCTGTCAGTCTGAGTGCCACTGTCTGCGAAATCTTCTCCTACGTGATGGAGACACGTGGGGAGAGCCGAAGTATTGGGATTGTTTTGGCGGCATTCAGAGCTTGTTACTGCAGCGCCTTGTACATTTTATACAGTCCCGAGCATTGCAGCGGACCATTTGTAGTTTTATCTATGTCTCCTCTAGATCATGAATTCTGTAGCCGTTGTTAGATCTCATCAACTCGTGCAGTCAAAGCTAGAGCTGTCGTGTGGGTGTTGAGAGTTGTAGTTTAACAACAGCTTGAGGGTTCGGTAACTGACTGGACATAGACGATATACCCCACGGGCCAAATAAATACTGACTTTTTATGGCATCTGACACTTGCCTTATTCCGCAGATTGCCTGCAAAAATAAGCCTACAGTCTGGCCACGCCAGCAGATTCAGGGAGATTAGTGCCCCAGCGACAAATCTCTTCTTCAGGGCGACAATCTTCCCGAGCTGCCATCCCCCTGCCTCCAACGAGAAACGAATTGCCGCATGTGCCTTCCACCAGACGATTTACATTTTAGAGGGCGGGGGGGAGATTGTCGCCCCGAAGAAGAGAGATTTGTGGCTGGGGCGACTAATCTCCTCGTATGGCGTCCAAGCTCTCCACAGTCGTCTAGAGTGAAATAACGCCTCTCTCCGTTCATTTCTATGGTATTTTTAAAGGCGTTCCTATCAAAGGGTGATAATGAAAGTTCCCCATTTGATAAATACGCCTTTAAAAACCCCATAGAAATGAATAGAGAGAGGCGGTATTTTACGCTGCGGACTGTGGAGAACTCTAACTTCACTCTTTGATAAATCTACCCTATAAAGCCTAGGTACTAGCGATGAGTGAAATTTGTCTATAGATTTTGCTGCAAAAAGCGCCCATAGCATGGGTGTCCACTAAATTCTTCATTGGGAGACAAGTAAGTTATTATCACATAGAGTAGCATCCCACTTAAGTTAACCTATTCATGACGGTGGAGAAGATACCTAATTAAGGCTTGCCTTGGGTTCAGAGCCGGCCAGGTGCCCTAGGCAGCCTGTCTGTCCCCGGCTGAGAGCACGCAGGCGAATTGACGCTCGTGCGCGCACACGCCCTTATTGGCCCTCGTGCGCACAATGGAGCACTCGTGCACGCAAACGGAACTAGCTCCTGTGCGCATGCACAGAAATGAACCGTGCCCATGCGCAGGAGCGCAATAGGTGAAGAAAATGCCAGCGGCAGTTGGGGAGAGAGGGGACCGGACATGGGGTAGGTGACACAGAGGTACGTGCCTGGCCCATTGGCTTCAATGCACAAAGTAAATTTTGACATGTCGCAATTTTTAGGCAAAGTGAAACGGGACTGGTTCGCTTATTACTAACAGTAATGGTGTGACTGAGAGCAAATAAAACATTAATGCAGATTCTAAGCGTTGCTTTTTAGTTCTGAATTTTGCACCGTAAGTTATGCCACCATTTCATATATATTTGAACCTTATAATTCTCCGGTGTCTGCTGCGTTGTGCCGCTGAACACTCTGATAAGCCATTTGAGTGGCTCTCTTGGAGGAAGTGTGGTAACCTTGTTAGAAAAAATATTTGTGCTCATAATATCATCCATCCTTGGCACATCATATATTATTTTTACCTGACAGGCCAGATGACATGCCAGGACACCAGGTGGCAAACTTGCTTGGAGGTATATGCTGTTCTAATCACTCACAATGACTTCAGTATAATTAAGATGAGATATTAAGAACCTGTATTGCCCTTTACAGTATTCGTACGATTTTCGGATCGTGTGTGGAGAGTGCCGACAGCTTTCGTCCGGCGGAGATCGGTCGTTTGGTCGATCGGTCAGGTTTGATTTTTACCCAACCGATCCCGTTGGAGCCCATTGCACATCGTAATCGTATCGTTCGGCCATACGGCCGAACAATCAGATTACCCCCAATATAGCCATGCTCGTTAATGGCATATTGGGGAAAGATGTCGCCAAACGAGCGGATCTTTGCGTCTATGGCCACCTTAAGGGCCCTGACACATGAGAGGATTAGTACCTGTTGTGTACCACTAGAGGGAGTTGCTGATCAAAATGTTCTTTCAGTGCTATGTATTCTCTCTGCTAGTTGATGTGTTTTTCTAGCTTGTTTTTCTCTTTTGTGCTCTATGGTTTGACATACTTCCTTCTTGAATGCATGTACAAAGTTAGCCATGTTGAAGCTCTAATAAACCAGTTGTTAAGCATAACCAGTGAGTCCTGCACAACTTCCACTGTGAACACAACATCACCCCAAAATCAATCTCCTCTAGCGTGGGCGACTACTTTCCTCTAAGTGCTTTCCCACTGGCAATAATGTTAATCATTGGCGGAGTCTCCTAAAATTTCTTTGCAAATCAGTGGCCTTAATATTTCATCTCTAGGGCTTAAAGGACAAGGCAAGCCTTTATTACAGTTTTTACCCATCAGTTAAACACTTCTTTGGTGCACTGAATCACTAACTTTCTATTGCTGAAAAGTGCTTGCTTTGCCTGCATTCAGCCAAAATGCTAATGTCTTCTCAAGAGCTTTCCGCGCTGTCATGTTACATTGTTACTGTGCGCATGCTCCATCACTAACTCGTTCCCCTGACCCGTTAATTGTTACAGACCTGATATTGTTGTAGTGTAGTGGTAATTCCCCAAGTGCTGGCAGGTAGGGTGACAGCCAAGGGAAAGAAATATCACAAACCTCCGCTGTGGAAAGCTTACAGTTAGCGATTAAGTTCTGTAATTTCAATCAGTGCGTCACCATGGCAACCGGATGAGAAGTTTGCTGTGGGGGGAATTCTTTAGGTTACTCGGGCCATCTACTCTGCTACTTGATCAGTTCTGTGCATATTCCATTTCTCTGGGAGATGCACGGTGCAGAATCCTGGTCTTGGTCTTGCTCTCAGACCGCAGCCTTATGGGAAATTTAGCAGAAACAAGTCAGCATTATTTTATTTAAATGTGATAGTGTTGAGTGAAGAGGACTCCTGTTTGAGAGGAATACAGATCGCTGCTAAAGTTATTAAAGTAAGTCTTTTATTATGAAGAAATAAGTTCATTGGGCTTACCTTGTCCTTTAACAGAGCACCAATGGGCACCAAAACAATAAAAAAGTAAGCATGTAATGGTAATCGGTACAGAAAGTGTTTTATCCAAAGGCCTATGTTCTTCACTAACTTGCCATAAATTGCACTATAATAGGTTTTTATCTTTGTTCTCTGGAATGAGTTCCCCATTTTCCTTTAAAGGAGATTTATTGTGTGAAAAACAAGAATGTGCCGATGTATTATGCTCTTTTATATATAGAAGGGATGTCCTTAACAAAGTAGTGTTTCGGCTGATTTATTGAACATTTCTGCAAAGATCCTTCTAGCCCCGCCCATCTGCTGCCTCCTTTCCCAGTGTCAGGAATCATGAGGAATCCAAACCTGGCCTTTGTGTTTGGACGTTTCTGCACTAATCTGGGTAGCCACTGGGGGGTGGCTTATGCTGGACACTGCCCTGAACAGACTCAATAATGTTTCTTGCAACTTCGTTACCTTGGGTTGCCTCATTAACAACATGTGTTGTCATTCAAGCAATCAAGGCCCTTTATAAACCTGGCCATGAACAGTGCTCCATGCTTGATCATCTGAGCTCCTGAGCCAATCTAGTCTCTGACCTGTGTTATTCCTGTGTCCCCTGCCTGGCTCCGTGTCCGCTACCTGTTTTCCTTGTTCCTGCCCTCCTGTTCCCACCTGGTACCCGACTCTTGCTGCTGTGGATTTCCCTGGTTCTGACCTTGGGCCTGTTACTCAACCTTGCTTGTCTGCTGCCTGCCATTTGACCTCAGCCTGCCTTTTGGACTTTACCTGCCTGATGCCAGCCCTGACCATTTTGCCCGTTTCTGGACTTACCTCTCTCCAGTGCCAGCCTCATCACAGGCCTGTTTTTTGTACTTCTGTCTGTTTTGATTTTTTTCTCATTTTGCAATTTAATCTCTTCTTTTTGCTTTACCATGGCTTCTGCTAATTATCCATCCATTTAGGAGTATTGCTGGGATTACTCTGCAAATAGGCTCCAGCCCAGTGGTCCGTCACCCGTGGCCAGACAGGACACCCAAGCTGTGCAGGGCAGCTGGTAGCACACTGCACCGTAGGATAGGAACCAATTGGCAGCTAGGCTGACTTAATAGGAAACTGAAGCCTGCCTTTTGCTTGTATGACTGAAGGGCAGTGATCTGCTATCCCTCTCATGAAATTCTGGCCAGGACCGTTAAGACACGCCACCCGACATTTGAACTCTGGCAGGAATTGTAGCAGATCTATAGGGAGCTTCAATAAAGGGGCAACTGTTAAAGATAATTTTTAGCCCAAAATGAAACCTGCGCCATAAATCATTCATTATTTCCTACAAGATTGGAAGAGTTTTTAGTTATGCTATAGGTCTCATTAAAGCTCACAGTGTAATAGAATCCCCTTCAACTTTATTCATGCTTTCCAGAGAATCTGTGCACCACCCACAGTGGAAAGCAAAGGGACTTCAAGTCCTAGAATCTATCACTTCACAATGGAACAAGGTGAGGGAGGGGTTGCATTACATTGTTAACTTAAGGGACTTTGGGAAATAGTTAATCAGAGTATCATGGTTTGTGTGAAATCTTATATATTTGTGTAAAAATTTACATTTATTTTCATTTCTGGAAGTTCATAGCTCATGTCAAAAAAGCAAGGAAACCTGAGTCATTTAGTGTAGCCAATACTATATGTTGTCACCCTCTAATTAATCAATTCAGTAAGGTTGATACTTCTTGTGGGACGAATATGTACCGACCTTTTCCCAGGGATCCATATTCAGATTTTGACTAGCACAAGCACAGTAGAGTAAAATTTTTAGAAGTCCACTAGTGATGCCTGGGAAAGGTAAGTAAAATGGTTCAGACTTTCCCTTGCTCCCTTTGCAGATGGACTGCAGAGGATTCTGTGTGCCCCCACTTATGCAGAGCTCTTCAAATTGCAATTATCCAAAACCAAAGTAGAAATTGGAAGGCACCTCACCTCATAAAATAAAAACCAATCATAGGCTATGATTAAGGGGTGTTCCCAAAACACGTTAGGCATCCGTTATACTGCAACCACCTGTTTATAAATGTTATAATAAACAGTGGTTTTTATTTTATGAGGTGATGTGCCCTCCAAATATTCTTTTTTGGTTTTAAGTAAAATGGCGACACATGCTATACTACCTTTTTTGACCTCACACTATTCCCACAATGCACAGTCCAAATATTCACAGATGGATACATTAAATAGAAACATTATATAAATATAGCAAGAAACATACATCAATTACAAAAACAGAAACAGTCCATAATCTTTGTTTAACCCTTTGCCTGCCAAGCACGTACGGCGTACGTGCTGGCAGGCAAATGCTCAGGCTGCCAAGAACGTACATTGTACGTTCTTTAGCAGCTGAGCGCTCTCTCTGCTTCGGCGGCTTTTGCCGCCTCCGCAGAGAGTGGGGAGAGAAGACAGCCCCCTAGGCAACGAGGCTGGGGGGCTGTCAAGTCGGATCTGCGACTCGATTGTCGCAGATCCGACTTCAAAGTAGCAGACGCATCGCATGGAGCGTCTGCTACTACACTCACCTTCTTCCTGCCTGCAGAGCCGCCCACGCACTTCCTGCTGCGCAGCAACTCTGCAGACACGCTGCCAGGACTCCTCCAAAGAAGACAGCGATTCTCCTGCTCCAAAAACGGTAAGTGCACGTTTTTTTACACACTTACCTGCACCTACACATACTTACAGTACATTTATGCATTTTAGTAAAGATTGGAATTTTTTTAAATTTTTTTTTTTTAATTTTAGCACACTTGGTCCCTTTTGTACAGTTATTTACACTTATTTACACTTATTTACATGTATTTGCACACTCAGATAACTTTTATTAGTGCACAAATATGTATACACAAACAGGTGTTTTTTTTTTTTTTTACGAATTCATTATACTGTTATCTTTTGTTTTTTTTGCCTAAAAACGTGTTATTTTGGCAGCGTGACTATTGGATAATCGATTTCGGCCACTAATTACGCTGTCAGAACAATTATTTTGTTATTTCATTGATTTACGCTATTTTTGTGGTTTTATTGCAATTTTATCCCTGCATTATTGTTCCCTATGTATCTTTAGTATCGTTTTGCTGTTTGGTGCTTTGGTATAGAAAGATAGATTTTACTTAGTTTGATCCGCCAAAATATGTGCTTTCCAAAAATATATGGGTTTCTGGGGGTCTTTTTACAGTTTGGGGGTCTTACGGCACATAACGTACAGTTAGGGTTCTCTTTTCTGCAGCTTAGTTGGCTAGCGTGAAAATTCATAGTTACGTTTTTCATTTGGGGTCCATACACAACACATACTTTGGTAAATCTATACATATTGGGCATCAAACTATTTATTAGACCTCTGACGTCCATATTTAGAGAGATTTTTCTTTGTACGTAAAACATTGTGTCCGATAAATGCGGCAAACTGCAACATTTTTAGGCGATTTTCAGAAATGTTGTAAAAACCTATATGTTTAGAAAAGCTTTGCAGTTTGGTAGTTTCGTGTAGAAAGACGTCGTTATCTTTGTTGGAATCGGCAGAATGTGTACTTTCCAAAAATGTATGGTTTTGGGGGGTCATTGCTGTTAGGAGGGTCTTGAGGCAAATAATATGAAGTCAAGGGTCTATGTTCACAGAAGGCGAATGGGCAGCGGAGAAAACTCATATTCACTATTTTTATTTGGGGTCCGCACATGCCAGCTGCCTTGGTATATCTATGCATATTGGGCATCAAACTGTTCAGTAGACCCTTGGCATCAATATTTATGGTGTTTTACAATTGTATGTAAGAAATTGGGTGAGATAAATGCGGCCAATTGCAATATTTTTAGGCGATTTTCAGAAATGTAAAAACAGTTGCTTTTATCGCCAAATTTAGGAAAGGCTTGCGACTTGGTACTTTGGAGTACAAAGACATGCATACCCAATTTGGATTCGCAGGAATGTGTACTTTCCAAAAATATATGGTTTTATGGGGTGAACGCACTTTTTTCTACCTTTGCCCCCCCCAAAACAATGTAAATGTGTTGATTTTGCAGTACCTGAAATGACAGACCATATGGGGGTCTTTGTTTTGGGGCCCCTATACGCCACGTGCTTGGGTACACCTATACATATTGGGCATCAAACTGTTCAGAGGACCCCAGGCTTTCATATTTGGGGTGATTTGTCTTGATACCTAAAAGTATGTGGGTAATACAATGCTGCAGGGTCGAAATTTTGAAGTCATTTTTGGAAATGTCCCCAAAATCACCAAATTTAGGAATGGTTTGCGGCTTGGTACTTTGGAGTACAAAGACATGCATACCCAATTTAGATCCGTGGGAATGTGTACTTTCCGAAAATATATGGTTTTCTGGGGTGAACTTACTTTTTTCTACATTTTCCCCCCTCAAAACAATGTAAATGTGTTGATTTTGCAGTACCTGAAATGACAGACCATATGGGGGTCTTCGTTTTGGGGCCCCTATACGCCACGTGCTTGGGTACACCTATACATATTGGGCATCAAACTGTTCAGAGGACCCCAGGCTTTCATATTTGGGGTGATTTGTCTTGATACCTAAAAGTATGTGGGTAATACGATGCTGCAGGGTCGAAATTTTGAAGTCATTTTTGGAAATGTCCCCAAAATCACCAAATTTAGGAATGGTTTGCGGCTTGGTACTTTGTAGTAGAAAGACATGCATACCCAATTTAGATTCGTGGGAATGTGTACTTTCCGAAAATATATGGTTTTCTGGGGTGAACTTACTTTTTGCTACCTTTGCCCCCCCCAAAACGATGTAAATGTGTTGATTTTGCAGTACCTGAAATGACAGAACATACAAGGGGGGGTCTTCCTTTTAGGGCCCCTATATGCCACGTGCTTGGGTACACCTATACATATTGGGCATCAAACTGTTCAGAGGACCCTAGGCTTTCATATTTGGGATGATTTCTCTTGATACCTAAAAGTATGTGGGTAATACGATGCTGCAGAGTAGATATTTTGAGGTGATTTTTGGAAATGTCACCTAAATCACCAAATTTAGGAATGATTTGCGGCTTGGTACTTTGGCGTAGAAAGACATGCATACCCAATTTG